>NW_021822506.1:0-24941 GCF_901001165.1 Salmo trutta
AGAGAGAGAGAGAGAGAGAGAGAGCGAGAGAGAGAGAGGAAGAGAGAGAGGAGAGAGAGAGAGATAGAGAGAGAGATGAGAAGAGAGAGAGAGAGGAGGAGAGATAGATAGAGAGAGAGAGAGAGGAGGAGAGAGAGAGAGAGAGAGAGAGAGAGAGGAGAGATAGGAGAGAGAGAGAGAGAGAGAGAGAGAGAGAGAGAGAGAGAGAGAGAGAGAGAGTCTTTATTGGATCTGGAAGCCCACAACACTATAAACACTCATACAAAACCATAGTTACACATCAATTAAAAACACAACACCGAATAACTAAGCATAACAGCCTCTGAATACCCCATATACTCATAAACAGTTAAATATTGTTAACCAGTTTGTAATAGGCAAACTCAACCCTCAGTCTCGCTGCCAACATTCCCTCCAGCATTCCATATTGCTAATTTGGCTGCCCCTAACACAAAATTAAGCAAAGTAACAACACCCCTTCGACTAAACCTGTACTTTAGCCCAAATATGAACAGTTGGGAAGAGAAAACCTCTCCCAGAGCTGAGAACCAGCTAGTGATCAGGTCAATCATCCCGATCAACCTGGGACATTGTAAAACCAAATGTGCCAGCGTTTCAGACTCAGCACAAAATGGACACCCTTCCTCAACAGTAGGATCCAGGTGTACCAGATGCATATTAGTGGCTATGGCTCCATGTATTATCCTCCATTAGAGGTCAGCTGTCCTCTTTTCAATAGGCAGTTTATATAAAGACCTCCAACAGGCTTTTGGGGAGGCACCTGGACCAAACACACCCGCCCACCTCGTCGATTTTACCCCTTCCAGGGAAGAGGCAGAGGACACTTTTATACAGATTTTGTACATGGCCTTCTTTCCCACCTCCTTGAACTCCACCAGCTCCGGGGTATGGAAGGAAAGCCCCCACATAATCCAGACCCTCCTTCCACCGATCAGAATTGGAAGTGTCAGTCACATACTGCAGATGAAGTACTGGCAAGGAATTAGACCTCATCTGCGACCTTCCTCAGTAGGCGAGATGATCGGATCCCCGCTCTTTCTCCCAGCTCCTCCAACGATCTGCTCCTGCTCCACCCAGCTTAGTACACCCCACACCTAACAGGCATGAACGTAGGCTGGCTGAACCCATAGCACCAGACTGGATGGCAGTGTTGTAAAAAAGAGGCTCTTCAAAAAGCCACATCCCTGTTGGCTTGCCGGCCTTACAGGACTTGACAAAAACTCTCCAAGCCTGCATAACAGACTCATAAAACGGAGTCAGTCCAGACAAATCACCCCCCTCCAGCTTTAAGAGGAAAAGGTGCTTATCTAAGCCCAAACAGCTCGCTCTCCTCATCAATGTGTAGGTTGTCGACCCAGCTAGAACCGTCTCTGTACAACAGTCTCTGTGCTGCTTGAAGCCAGAAAGCCATGATCCTAGAGGAAATATCCACCAGGCCTTGCCCACCCTCGTGTAGTGGCAGGTACAGGGCTGCAGCTTTAATCCAATGTTGACCAGAAGAAATTGACAAGGGTCCTCTGAAGCTCTTGTATCAGACCCCCCGGTGGCTGTAAAATCATTAGTCTGTGCCACAGGGTAGAGGCAGCAAGATTATTGGCTACCAGTACACTTCCCCTATAAGACAGTTGGACTAGCAGCCATTTTCACCTTGACAGTCTGGCACACACTTTCTCCACTACATCCTCCCAGTTCTTTTTCTGAAATACATCGGAGCCTAAAAAAACCCCAGTCTTCATCTCATCTCTGCCCCACAGAAGCCCCCCTGGTAACCGTGGAGCAGACCCTATCTGAAGCCCCCCTGGTAACCGTGGAGTGGACCCTATCTGAAGCCCCCCTGGTAACCGTGGAGTGGAGCCTATCTGAAGCCCCCCTGGTAACCGTGGAGTGGAGCCTATCTGAAGCCCCCCTGGTAACCGTGGAGTGGACCCTATCTGAAGCCCCCCTGGTAACCGTGGAGTGGACCCTATCTGAAGCTGACCTGCCCACAGTGTTTCACTCTTTTCCCTGTTGACTCTAGCTGAGGCCCCCCCCTCATACACCTTTAAAGCGTTTGAGAGAACATCCTCATCCCCTGTAATAAAAACTGTCACATCATCTGCATACGCAGAGAGTGCCTTCATTACTCCTGGTGCAGAGAAACCAGTAAGCCTCGCTCTTAAAAAACAAAGCATTGGTTCAATTGCCAGACAATATGACTGCCCTGAAATTGGCCTTTGGACAGGGATGGGGCAACTCAAACCACCCCCCAACTTCACCATACATGAGGCCCCAGCATACAGTAAACTCATCCAAGACAAAAAAAACATCCCCAAACCCAAAGGCTTTCAATGTTTTGAACAAGTACTGGTGGTCCACACTGTCAAAGGCCTTCTCCTGATCCAAAGAAAGTAAACCCACATTCACATCAGACAGTTTACAAATGTCTAAAACATCTCTTATTAGAAACAAGTGATCAACAATAGAGCGGTCAGATACACAGTAAGACTGGTCCTTGTGGACCAACAGCCCCAGATACTCTATCAACCTGTTTGAGAGACATTTAGATACAATTTTATAATCTGCACACAGCAATGCAACAGGTCGGCAATTTTTTATAAGAGCCAAATCCCCCTTTTTTGGCAACAATGAAAGCACAGCACATTGACAGGAAGAGAACCCTCATGAAAAGATTCAAACACCACTTCATAAAACCCCCAAAAGTGCTTATAGAACTCAGACGGTGAACCATCGATACCAGGGGCTCGGCCTGATGAGAGCTGCATAACTGCAGTGGACGGCTCCTGCAGAGTAATGTCAGAGTCCAAAGCAACTCTCTGCTCAGGGCCCAATTGAGGAAGTCCATGTAACAACTGTTCAGTACACAGAGAATCACAATCCTCCGCCTTATAGAAGGCAGAGTAGAAATCCATGACGTTGGTGCATTTCACTGTCATCCGTGGTCACCTTCCCATCAGGGAGACGAAGGCAGACCATTTGTTTGCGTTGCAATGCCGACTGCCCTAGGTTAAAAAAAAGAAGCAATAGGAGCATCCATATCCTTGAGGGTAGCAAAACCAGACCTAATCAAGGCACCCTTCACTCTTCATGTAAAAACGACCTCCATTCATGTCTCATGTCCTGTAAGTTCATAACTAGTTCGAAGTCATTCTGAGTGAGCAACTTCAATTCAATGGATTTGATGTCCTGTTCAAGGGCCCTAATAGTCTCTTTAACTTCAATTCAAGACAGAGCAGTATACTGTTTTGGGCCTTCGTATTTGGGCCTTCCCAACCTCCCACCATTGTCTCAAAATTCCCTTTTTTAACCCTCCATTTTTCCCAAAACAACAAAAACCTTTCACAAAACATGACATCATGTAACAACTTAACATTAAAATACCAGTAAGGTGATGTCCTGTCAGTAAGGTGATGACCTTCGTGGACAGGACAAACTAATATCAACAGTAACAATATGGTGGTTAGAGAAACCCACAGATACATACCACCTGTCTAACCTTCCAACCCTACTACAGTAGTGATCAGATACATACAACCTGTCTAACCTTCCAACCCTACTACAGTAGTGATCAGATACATACAACCTGTCTAACCTTCCAACCCTACTACAGTAGTGATCAGATACATACAACCTGTCTAACCTTCCAACCCTACTACAGTAGTGATCAGATACATACAACCTGTCTAACCTTCCACCCCTACTACAGTAGTGATCAGATACATACAACCTGTCTAACCTTCCAACCCTACTACAGTAGTGATCAGATACATACAACCTGTCTAACCTTCCAACCCTACTACAGTAGTGATCAGATACAGACAACCTGTCTAACCTTCCAACCCTACTACAGTAGTGATCAGATACATACAACCTGTCTAACCTTCCAACCCTACTACAGTAGTGATCAGATACATACAACCTGTCTAACCTTCCAACCCTACTACAGTATTGATCAGATACATACAACCTGTCTAACCTTCCAACCCTACTACAGTAGTGATCAGATACATACAACCTGTCTAACCTTCCAACCCTACTACAGTAGAGATCAGATACCTGTCTAACCTTCCAACCTTACTACAGTAGTGATCAGATACATACAACCTGTCTAACCTTCCAACCCTACTACAGTAGTGATCAGATACATACAACCTGTCTAACCTTCCAACCCTACTACAGTAGAGATCAGATACCTGTCTAACCTTCCAACCCTACTACAGTAGTGATCAGATACATACAACCTGTCTAACCTTCCAACCCTACTACAGTAGTGATCAGATACAGACAACCTGTCTAACCTTCCAACCCTACTACAGTAGTGATCAGATACATACAACCTGTCTAACCTTCCAACCCTACTACAGTAGTGATCAGATACAGACAACCTGTCTAACCTTCCAACCCTACTACAGTAGTGATCAGATACAGACAACCTGTCTAACCTTCCAACCCTACTACAGTAGTGATCAGATACATACAACCTGTCTAACCTTCCAACGATTACTACTGTAGTGATCAGATACATACCACCTGTCTAACCTTCCAACCCTACTACAGTAGTGATCAGATACAGACAACCTGTCTAACCTTCCAACCCTACTACAGTAGTGATCAGACACATACAACCTGTCTAACCTTCCAACCCTACTACAGTAGTGATCAGATACAGACAACCTGTCTAACCTTCCAACCCTACTACAGTAGTGATCAGATACATACAACCTGTCTAACCTTCCAACCCTACTACAGTAGAGATCAGATACATACAACCTGTCTAACCTTCCAACCCTACTACAGTAGTGATCAGATACAGACAACCTGTCTAACCTTCCAACCCTACTACAGTAGTGATCAGACACATACAACCTGTCTAACCTTCCAACCCTACTACAGTAGTGATCAGATACAGACAACCTGTCTAACCTTCCAACCCTACTACAGTAGTGATCAGATACATACAACCTGTCTAACCTTCCAACCCTACTACAGTAGAGATCAGATACATACAACCTGTCTAACCTTCCAACCCTACTACAGTAGTGATCAGATATATACAACCTGTCTAACCTTCCAACCCTACTACAGTAGTGATCAGATACATACCACCTGTCTAACCTTCCAACCCTACTACAGTAGTGATCAGATACATACAACCTGTCTAACCTTCCAACCCTACTACAGTAGTGATCAGATACAGACAACCTGTCTAACCTTCCAACCCTACTACAGTAGTGATCAGATACATACAACCTGTCTAACCTTCCAACCCTACTACAGTAGTGATCAGATACATACAACCTGTCTAACCTTCCAACCCTACTACAGTAGTGATCAGATACATACAACATGTCTAACCTTCCAACCCTACTACAGTAGTGGTCAGATATATACAACCTGTCTAACCTTCCAACCCTACTACAGTAGTGATCAGATATATACAACCTGTCTAACCTTCCAACCCTACTACAGTAGTGGTCAGATATATACAACCTGTCTAACCTTGCTGCACTGACACGACCTTCATTAACTTTTAGCCATGTGTACTGCCTAACTGTTGCATTCCTTACTCTCCACACATCAGAAAGCTCAAACTCAGTTAATAGACCAGACAGGCAAGTTGCTGACCGCAGATGAGGTTCTTCAGCAGTGCGATCAACAGTAAAATCCACTGTACAGTTCCAGTCCCCCCCTAAAACCCTACACCCCCTTGGTCACATTGTCTTAAGGTTTCCTTTATTTTATCAAATACAGCGATACGCTCTGTACCCTCATTAGGAGCATAAACATTCAAAACAACAAACAAAAACAAACATAACATCTGCCTTGACCAATAAAACCCGTCCCTTGACCTTCTCTGTTGTAGATACCACAGTCACCCCTAAGCCCGAGGAAAACTAAATTGCCACCCCAGCACTGAAATTAGTACCATGACTGAGTATATGTTGCCCCTCCCACCACATACCCCAGTCAACCTCATTAGCCTCATCACTATGTGTCTCCTGTAGAAAACTACATTAAGCCTTTTCTGTTTTATTACTTCTAATACCCAAGCCCTCTTATTCCTGTCCCTTCCCCCATTAATATTGAGAGAACCTACCCTTAGTACCTCCATAGAGAAAAGAAATGCAGAAGACACCACAGAGAAACCAGACAAAAATAAAACAACACCCTATGAGGCATGATCATCATCATTGTTTTGTTTTTCTCTTAACCTGACCACGTTTCCCACTACCTTTTGCTGCAGTGACAGCAGTAGCAGATTTCCTCAAGCGAAAACGCTTCTTCTCACTCAGCTGGTCTAACCCCATCATCTTCTGTAACATCACAGCTGACCTCACAAACTTACCAACATCAAAATATTCTGCCAATTTGACAGATTTCCCAGAAGTCTGATCCAGGAACCTATTTACCTCCTCTAGACTGTAAATTGAGTCACCAGCTGCTATCACACCAATAGAGATATCCATATCCTGCTCCTCCTCAACTGAGTCCACAGACCCCTGACTCCCCTCTACCACATCCCTCTCAACACTCCCCACTTGCACCCCATCACTCATACCAGGCATCTCCTCCACTACCTGGGAAACTAGCCCCACCTGAACCCTATTACTGGTAGTGGGCATCTCCTCCACTACCTGGGAGCCTAGCCCCACCTGAAACCCCTCCTGTACCCCATTACTCGTAGTGGGCATCTCCTCCACTACCTGGGAGCCTAGCCCCACCTGAACCCCTCCTGTACCCTATTACTCGTAGTGGGCATCTCCTCCACTACCTGGGAGCCTAGCCCCACCTGAACCCCCTCCTGTACCCTATTACTCGTAGTGGACATCTCCTCCACTACCTGGGAGCCTAGCCCCACATGAACCCCCTCCTGTACCCCAGCACTCGTACTGGGCAACTCCTCACCAGTCTGAGGAAATGGCTCTTCAGATCCGTCCTTACCTTCTACAACAATATTTTTCTGCTGCATACAAGTTGGTACAAGTTGCAACTCCGTGCCCTCAACATGGACAACTTGTTCCTCAGTAACAGGTGCTTGTGGTTGCTCAACCACTCTCGGCCCACTACATCAGTGGGCCCAGGCGTTACGAGGACCACCTGCGCCCCTCCCTCCGCCTTCTCCCTTTTCAGGCAAGCATGTCGCTTATGACCAACATCCCCACACTCAAAACACCGTTGACTACCCGTACTAGCATAAGCCATATACAATCTATTGTCATACTTGACTTTAAACGCTAACTCCAAAGTCTGCTCCGGTGAGTCCAAAAACATAAACACCTGTCGCCAAAACGACATAACATGCTTCAAAGCCGGGTGTTTGGAACCCAATGGGACAATCTTAATTGAACTTGCAAACTTCCCAAAGCGCAATAACTCGCACTCCAATAGCTCATTGGGAATAAACGGCGGTACATTTCAAATCGTTACCCTTGTTGACGGAGAAAAAAGCGGCGTAACTTGAATAAACATTCCTTTAAGAAGTACGCCTTGCTCAACCATACGATTAACAAGACACACTTCTTTAAGAAGTACACCATGCTCAACCATACGATCTACAAGACGCTCTTCTTTAAGAAGTACACCATGCTCAACCATACGATCAACAAGACGCTCTTCTTTAAGAAATACACCATGCTCAACCATACGATCAACAAGACTCTCTTCTTTAAGAAGTACACCATGCTCAACCATACGATCAACAAGACTCTCTTCTTTAAGAAGTACACCATGCTCAACCATACGATCAACAAGACTCTCTTCTTTAAGAAGTACACCATGCTCAACCATACGATCTACAAGACACTCTTCTTTAAGAAGTACACCATGCTCAACCATACGATCAACAAGACTCTCTTCTTTAAGAAGTACACCATGCTCAACCATCCGATCAACAAGACGTTCTTCTTTAAGAAATACACCATGCTCAACCATACGATCAACAAGACGTTCTTCTTTAAGAAATACACCATGCTCAACCATACGATCAACAAGACTCTCTTCTTTAAGAAATACACCATGCTCAACCATACAATCAACAAGACGCTCTTCTTTAAGAAGTACACCATGCTCAACCATACGATCAACAAGACGCTCTTCTTTAAGAAGTACACCATGCTCAACCATACGATCAACAAGGCGCTCTTCTTTAAGAAGTACGCCGTGCTCAACCATACGATTAACAAGGCGCTCTTCTTTAAGAAGTACGCCGTGCTCAACCATACGATCAACAAGACGCTCTTCTTTAAGAAAAAACACCACCGCTTTATTGATTCGTGACGCATAAGCAACATTCTCATATCCTACCTTCTCTCCCACGGCGACCAGAAACTCCTCCACGGTGACAGTAGCTTCAGTAACACACCTAAAGCCGTGCCGAAGTGACAGGGACTGAGTCCCCATGTGGGGCGCCATTGCCGCTAAAGTCAGGGTAATTTCCAGCATGCACCAAACACTCCCAGGGGGGGATTGTAAAAGCTTCTACTTTCCCCACCCTGCCACCATACAGCGGGTGAATGCCTTATATAGTACAAGTTTAACTTGGCAGTAGAAACCTAAACAGTATATTTGACCTTTCAGCTTCCCTATCAAATCTAAATATTTCAAGCAGACAACTTAAGAAAATAAAAAACAATGACAAATGGTTTGATGAAGAATGCAAAAACCTAAGAAAGGAATTGAGAAACCTATCCAACCAAAAACTATAAGGGCACAAGGCGAGACCCAAATGCAGACACGGGAGGCAGATGGTTGAGCTCTGATATTTATTATAACAAAAGGGGTAGGCAAAAGGCAGGAGGGCTAGGAAAAAACAAAGCCTGGGAAAAATAGGAGCTAGGAAAAACACAGATTGACTTGGCAAAACAAGACAAACTGGCACAAAGAGACAGGAAACAGGGATAAATACACAGGGGACTAATGGGGAAAACAGGTGACACATGGAGGTGGGTGGAGACAATCAGAAAGACCGGTGAAACAGATCAGGTTGTGAGTTCTGGGTTCCGCTCACCTACCAAGAATTCACAAAATGGCACAAACAACATTTTTGGACTCTGCGTGCAGAATTCTGCAAAAACATCCTCCTTGTACAATGTAAAACACCAAATAATGCATGAAGAGCAGAATTAGGACGATACCTGCTAATTATCAAAATCCAGAAAAGAGACGTTAAATTCTACAACCACCTAAAAGGAAGCGATTCCCAAACCTTCCATAACAAAGCCATCAGCTACAGAGAGATGAACCTGGAGAAGAGTCCCCTAAACAAGCTGGTCCTGGGACAAACACAAACAGACCCCACAGAGCCCCAGGACAGCAACACAATTAGACCCAACCAAATCATGAGAAAACAAGAAGATTACTACTTGACACATTGGAAATTAATTTACCTAAAACTTTAGCAAACTAAATGCTTTTTGGCTCTCAACGGAGAGTACACAGTGGCAGAATACCTGATAAATGTGATTGACCCAAAATTAAGCAAAGCTTTGACTATGTACAGACTGTGAGCATAGCCTTGCTGTTGAGAGAGGCCGCCGTAGGCAGACCTGGCTCTCAAGAGAAGACAGGCTATGTACACACTGCCCACAAAATGAGGTGGAAACTGAGCTGCACTTCCTAACCTCCTATTTCCCTCAGATTACAGACCCACAAACAATTTGAAAACAAATCTAATTTTGATTAACCACAGTATGTCATCACAGCAGCAAGATGTGTGACCTGATGCCACAAGAAAAGGGCAACCAGGGAAGAACAAACACCATTGTAAATACAACTCATATTTATGTTTATTTATTTTACCTTTTGTACTTTAACTATTTGCACATCGTTACAACACTGTATATATACATAATATGACATTTGAAATCTCAATTCCTCCTAAACTTTTTGTGAGTGTAGTGTTTACTATTTATTTTTTATTGTTTATTTCACTTTTGTTAATTATCTTTTTCACCTGCTTTGCCAATATAAATGTAAACAATAAAGCCCTTTGAATCGAATTGAGAGAGAGAGAGAGAGAGAGAGGCAGGAAAGGCCACTTTCATTGTCATATTCACGGTGAGTGAATAGTAACCATTGGTTACAATAGAACCCTCTTTCAGATGAATCTCTTATTCATGTATTCATCTAAATTAATCTGGTCCCTTGCATCTCTTAACACACACACTGATCCCCGTGACACACACAGACATGCAAACACAACCACTCGTCCTGTCTCAGCTATGAGGTAATGTTATGTTTCCAGCCCCCTTTCCCTCCATCCTCTCCTCTGTCTCTTCTCTATTCTATCTTCCATACATCCTCTTCTTTTTATACACCTCTCTTGCTCGCCCTCCCCCTCTCTCTCTCCTCTCCCTCCTCTTCTTCTCCCTCCATCCTCCTCTCCCTCCTTCTCCTCTCCCTCACGCTATGAGTGCAGTGGGGGAACGAGTTTGTGTATTCTCTCTCTCTCTCTCTCTCTCTCTCTCTCTCTCTCTCTCTCTCGTGGGCTGTATATTTGCCAGGGAGTATCTCTGTATGTGAGCTTAGATCTCCCAGTCTAACGCTGTGATCTCAGTCCAGTAACCATCTCTATACTGTCCAACCATTACATACATACACACACATGCACAAACACACTTGTGTGGGTGTGCACAGAGAGAGAGAGCAAGAGAGCGCAGAAGTGAGAGAGAGAAATTGAACACTGCACACTGCCCACAAAATGAGGTGAAAACTGAGCTGCACTTCCTAACCTCCTGCCAAATGTATGACCATACTAGAGACACATATTTCCCTCAGATTACACAGATCCACAAAGAATTTGAAAACAAATCCAATTTTGCTAAACTCCCATGTCCATTGGGTGAAATACCACAGTGATCCATCACAGCAGCAAGATGTGTGACCTGTTACCACAAAAAAAGAGCAACCTATATTTATGTTTATTTATTTTCCCTTTTGTACTTGTACTATTTGCACATAATATGACATCTGAAATATCTTTTATTATTTTGGAACTTTTGTGAGTGTAATGTTTAATGTTCATTTGTATTGATTATTTCACTTTTGTTTAGTATCTACTTAATTTGCTTTGTCAATGAGAGAACCACAGCATGGTACAGAGAGAACCACAGCATGGTACAGAGAGAACCACAGCATGGTACATAGAGAACCACAGCATGGTACAGAGAGAACCACAGCATGGTACAGGGAGAACCACAGCATGGTACAGAGAGAACCACAGCATGGTACAGAGAGAACCACAGCATGGTACAGAGAGAACCACAGCATGGTACAGGGAGAACCACAGCACGGTACAGAGAGAACCACAGCACGGTACATAGAGAACCACAGCACGGTACATAGAGAACCACAGCACGGTACATAGAGAACCACAGCATGGTACAGAGAGAACCACAGCATGGTACATAGAGAACCACAGCATGGTACATAGAGAACCACAGCATGGTACATAGAGAACCACAGCATGGCACAGAGAGAACCACAGCATGGCACAGAGAGAACCACAGCATGGTACAGAGAGAACCACAGCATGGTACAGAGAGAACCACAGCATGGTACAGAGAGAACCACAGCACGGTACAGAGAGAACCACAGCACGGTACAGAGAGAACCACAGCACGGCACAGAGAGAACCACAGCATGGTACAGAGAGAACCACAGCATGGTACATAGAGAACCACAACATGGTACAGAGAGAACCACAGCATGGTACAGGGAGAACCACAGCATGGCACAGAGAGAACCACAGCATGGCACAGAGAGAACCACAGCATGGTACAGAGAGAACCACAGCATGGTACAGAGAGAACCACAGCATGGTACAGAGAGAACCACAGCATGGTAGTTGAGTTCAGATGGTCAGTGGTTGATGAAACTGTGACCACTGGTGTGAACATTTCTGTGGGGTTTAGCTGACAGTTTGTTGATTAAATCTCAGATGAACAAAGTAAAGAAAAACAAGCATGAATCATGGTGCTGTGATGGAGATGACTGTGGTTGGCTGACCAACACATAAATAAACCTTATCAAAAAAGATCTAACTATATAAATACTGACATTATGACGGTGCTGTGCAGTGGCAGCTCATTGCAGAGTGAGACAGCGAGGAAATATGTGCTAAAAAAAAGGATGGGAACGCAGAACAGAGACAGACGGGGAGAAAACAATCACAGACAGGGAGCCAGATCAAGCGTTTGACGAAGATGTGGGAAATCCACTTTCCACAGCTGGAAAGATTTCCCAGCAAAGGATGCGGAATGCAACAAATGTCACAGGAGAGGACACTTTTCGGTTGTCTGTCAATCAAAGAAAGGAGGAACAGCAGCTACTGCAGGACAGCATTTTGGGAGAAGTCAGGGAAAACAACGCTGGCTGGAACTCAGACATTAAACTCAATGGGAGGTTGAGTCATTTCAACTCGACACAGGGGCAGCAGTGACAGCAATCCCCACTGGGCTGTATAGATACAGTAGAGATTGTCCTTTGCTCCCTACAAGCAAAACACTATACGGGCCCTGTAATAAGATATTGCCAGTGGTAGGGCAGATGGTGAGTAAAATGGAGAGTAAAGACAAAAGTGCCATCCAGCCTGTCTTCGTCATTGACTCTCTGGCCAGACCGTTGCTGGGGCAACTCATTGAGAGTTTTCAAAAAGACGTTCTAGAATTCAAATGAGACCTGGTCTCACAGAGAGTGCTGGTCCAGTACCGTCCCACGCTAAGACAAAGGTATCAGCAGATGCATCATCCTTTGGGCTTGGGGTGTCAGACGTCTTCACACAGATGCATCATCCTTTGGGCTTGGGGTGTCAGAATTCCTCACACAGATGCATCATCCTTTGGGTTTGGGGTGTCAGAGTTCCTCACACAGATGCATCATCCTTTGGGCTTGGGGTGTCAGAGTTCCTCACACAGATGCATCATACTTTGGGCTTGGGGTGTCAGAGTTCCTCACACAGATGCATCATCCTTTGGGCTTGGGGTGTCAGAGGTTCTCACACAGATGCAGGACAACATGGAGTGACGTCCAATAGCATACATCTCACAAAGCTTTTCCGACACAGTGGAAGAGGAGGTGTTGGCTGTCACTTGGGCGGGGCATGTGAAATGCACAGCCAATACCTTATCAGCCTTCAGTTTAAAGCAGAGGTTCACCACAAACCCCAGCTGGACCACTTGCCTCCCAGAGTTCTGTGCTTCCGCCTCAGATTGCTGAGGTTCACCTACAAGATGGTGTATGTGCCAGGGAAGGCACTGATCACAGCAGATGCACTCTCCAGGGCCCCAATTAAACATCCATTAACAGAGGAGGAGCAATGTCTAGAGGGTGAGGTACAGGTGTCCATTAATGGATTAAGAGACACTACCTACATCTCAGGCTAAACTGCAGCAGATTGCAGAGGAGCAACAGTGAGGCCCCATCTGTTGTCAGATAGCATGGGCTGCTGAAGCGCTATTGGGTGCACCAAAATGACTTCCACTGTAATGGAAACCTTCTCATGGAAGGACAACAGATAGCTATCCCAGAGACTCTAGAATTGGAATTTCTAGACAGACTGCATGAGGGACACATGGGGATAACCAAATGCAGACTGAGGGCACAACAGTCGATGTGGTGGCTTGGTCTGAGTACTCAGATTGCCAAGCTGGTGGTCCAGTGTGAGGTGTGTGCAAAATGTCAACCTTGTCTTCCTGAACCAATGATGGTAACGGAGCTGCCAAAACGGCAAAAGGTAGGTATGTTCTATTGGACAAATGACACTTATCTGCTTACTATTCAAGATACATTGAAATAGCAAAGACACCCATAACCACATCAGCTGGTGTTATTAAATATGACTTCACACATGTGATCAGTAGCCCCTACCATGCACAGAGCAACGGCGAGGCTGAGAGAGCTGTGAAAACAGTCAAGGGACTGCCATGATCCGTACTTGGCTCTGTTAGCTTACAGAGTCACACCACTGCATCATGGGACGTCGCCTGCCACGCTCCTGATGGGCAGGAGGCTGCGCTCCCCAGTGCCTGTCTTGCTGGCTCAGCCTAAACCCCAATGGCCTAACAGGAAGGCCTTTGCCGAGAGGTACAAACAGCTGAAACAAACACAAACTGGAGACTTTAATCGGATACACCGTGCTACTGAGAGGCCAGAGAAGACAGAAGGTTAACGTGTGTGGATTACAAACTCAAAGACACCAGCAACATTTCTGAGGAAACCGGATGCCCCACGCTCCTATGTAGTGGACGCAGGCTCAGAGGAGGAGGAACAAAACACACCTCAGATCTCTCCCAGATCTACCAGCCACACAGGCTGAGGAGGAGAAACAAAACACACCTCAGAACTCTCCCAGATCTACCAGCCACACAGGCTGAGGAGGAGAAACAAAACACACATCAGAGCTCTCCCAGATCTACCAGCCACACAGGCTGAGGAGGAGGAACAAAACACACCTCAGAGCTCTCCCAGATCTACCAGCCACACAGGCTGAGGAGGAGGAACAAAACACACCTCAGAACTCTCCCAGATCTACCAGCCACACAGGCTGAGGAGGAGAAACAAAACACACCTCAGAACTCTCCCAGATCTACCAGCCACACAGGCTGAGGAGGAGAAACAAAACACACCTCAGGGCTCTCCCAGATCTACCAGCCACACAGGCTGAGGAGGAGAAACAAAACACACCTCAGAACTCTCCCAGATCTACCAGCCACACAGGCTGAGGAGGAGAAACAAAACACACCTCAGATCTCTCCCATATCTACCAGCCACACAGGCTGAGGAGGAGGAACAAAACACACCTCAGGGCTCTCCCAGATCTACCAGCCACACAGGCTGAGGAGGAGAAACAAAACACACCTCAGAGCTCTCCCAGATCTACCAGCCACACAGGCTGAGGAGGAGAAACAAAACACACCTCAGAGCTCTCCCAGATCTACCAGCCACACAGGCTGAGGAGGAGAAACAAAACACACCTCAGAACTCTCCCATATCTACCAGCCACACAGGCTGAGGAGGAGGAACAAAACACACCTCAGAACTCTCCCAGATCTACCAGCCACACAGGCTGAGGAGGAGAAACAAAACACACCTCAGAGCTCTCCCAGATCTACCAGCCACACAGGCTGAGGAGGCTACAGACATCACACAGAAAGAGGGGGAAGGAGCCACAAGAGCCACAAGCTCACCCAAAAAGGATGTGAAGCCACCAGAGTGGCTGAAAGACCATGTTACGAGAATAGAATACATACTGTTCGGGGGACCATACCCAGGAGAAAAAGACTGTACCTAAGTTAACACAGGAGTTCAAATTGTGTCATTTATGCTTTCATATTGTTTCAGGATCTTAAGGATCGGACCCTTTTTTTAAATTTTCGCCTAAAATGACATACCCAAATCTAACTGTCTGTAGCTCAGGACCTGAAGCAAGGATATGCATATTCTTGATACCATTTGAAAGGAAACACTTTGAAGTTTGTGGAAATGTGAAATTAACGTTGGAGAACAGACATAGCAGGGGTTCAAACTGTATAAAAACAGATTTTATCAAACAAAACAATGCTACATGTTATCTCTGGGACCCTCAGGATGACAAATCAGAGCAATATTACTGAATGTAAGTACATTATTTACCTTCAGAGGTTAATGTATCAAACCAGTTGCCGTGATAAAAGTTTTTTGTTGTTGTGCACTCTCCTCCAACAATAGCATGGTATTTTGTCACTAATAGCTACTGAAAATTAGACATTTCAGTTAGATTAACAAGAATTTAAGCTTTATGCCCATATAAGACATGTCTATGTCCTGGAAAGTTGGCTGTTACTTACAACATCATTCTAGTCATGTTAGCGCACATTAGCAGCAACCGTCCCGGTATAGGGACACCGATCCCGTAGATGTTTTAAAGAGAATAATACTGTTTCAGGATGTGAAGTAGCATGTTAAAGAGAATAATACTGTTTCAGGATGTGGAGTAGCATGTTAAAGGGAATAATACTGTTTCAGGATGTGGAGTAGCATGTTAAAGAGAATAATACTGTTTCAGGATGTGAAGTAGCATGTTAAAGGGAATAATACTGTTTCAGGATGTGGAGTAGCATGTTAAAGAGAATAATACTGTTTCAGTATGTGAAGTAGCATGTTAAAGAGAATAATACTGTTTCAGTATGTGAAGTAGCATGTTAAAGAGAATAATACTGTTTCAGGATGTGGAGTAGCATGTTAAAGGGAATAATACTGTTTCAGGATGTGGAGTAGCATGTTAAAGGGAATAATACTGTTTCAGGATGTGAAGTAGAATTTTGGTTATGCTTCAGTGGTTATGCGTGTTGAATTCTTGTTCATCGGAGCGGGGAAGATGTACTAGGATGTCCTTTTTCCAATTGAACAAAGCTGAATAAAATATTAATATTTTCTCCAAAAGATTTGAGGGAGTGCGCACCTGTGGCTATTCTGTGTTGAGCGGTTAACAAAGAAATAGGTCCTCCTATATGCTTCATTTCAAGTTATTTATGCAACTTTAGTTGTGATACAAACATTGGGCTGTATGTTTGGATGTTTAATACATTGTAAAGCTGCATGATGCTACTCTAATGATGATTTGAAAAAGTATCTTGAAAGGCATGAGCTCTGCTTTGTTTTTTTTTTGCGTTGGCTGTACACACTCCATCAGTCTCTCATTCACACTTTGACAAGCACTTGATAATGCCTCAAATTTCACAGCGGCACCCTCTTTGTGGCCGTAATGCACCCTAAACAATCCACGCCTGTGCCCGTCTACCTGAGTGCTGCATTGTGCCCGTCTACCTGAGTGCTGCGTTGTGCCCGTCTACCTGAGTATGCTGCGTTGTGCCCGTCTACCTGAGTGTGCTGCGTTGTGCCCGTCTACCAGAGTGCTGCGTTGTGCCCGTCTACCTGAGTGTGCTGCGTTGTGCCCGTCTACCTGAGTGTGCTGCGTTGTGCCCGTCTACCTGAGTGCTGCGTTGTGCCCGTCTACCAGAGTGCTGCGTTGTGCCCGTCTACCTGAGTGCTGCATTGTGCCCGTCTACCTGAGTGTGCTGCTAAATCTGAAGCCCTCTCACTCACATGGCTCTCCGTCATGTGATCGGGTCATTCTCACAGGATACAAATGAAGACAGACACATCGGGGAGGCAACTGCGCACGTCCTTATCCAATTCTGAGGTGCATATTAAAGATATTGATACTTTTTGTCAAGATGAGTAAGATGAGTAGGCCTAACGAACAGCAAAAGCACTAGCCTATGTCAATGTACTATCCCCTATTCTGTGCGAGAAATAAATATTTGAAACAAAGTCTGGGACAGTTGTGGGATGCGATAGATCCCAAATGAATACAACCACTAGCATTAAAAAAAAAAAACGTTTTTATGCAATGTGTCTGACGCAACAGATCAGAACGTTTAGCTTAAAATGTTGATAAACTATTAGGATATTTTTTCACATTATAAGTGCAGCAATGCGCACACATGGTAGTCGGCTATAAGCGCAAAAGTTCCATTAGCGTTTAAATATCATTATCAAAGGTGACCACAAATGAAATTATGCATGTAATGCTTTTATTATAAAGCTGAATTTTTATGGTGAAAATGATCTTCCCCAAACTTGAAATTCACGTGCCTTGTATGTATGCCAGTTAGGCTCTACACCCCTTGCAAAGTGGATTAATATGCTTAATTTTAAGAAAGTATTTGCCCACTTTAGTTGTGATGCAAACCTTATTAAAACATATAGGCCAATGGGCTAGGCTACATGAGGTGTGTGACTCGAAAAAGTCACAAAATAAAAAGCATCGTTTCTTATGCTGGGCATCATTCACAAGTGATAATATATAATTCAGAAGTGATAGGCTAATATTGTCACCCATCAGACTTTTCTTGATTTAATCTTGTCTTTACATATACTAAATCATATATATGTGACCTTTGTTTTGATTTAGAAGAGACCATTATCATGCACCTGTATCAAAACAGGGGCAGCGGGAAAAAAATACATGTCATCTATGCACTAATATAACAAATGGAGGACAGCCAGGTAGGCTATAGTCCTGTTGTAAATATAAGCAATGTGCTTCTGCTCTGGCGCAGGCCTTCCGCTAGCGACCCACCTCGACAACATCCGGTGAAATTGCAGAGTGCCAAATTCAAAATACAGAAATAATCATAATAAACATTCATAAAAAATACAAGTGTTAAACATCGGTTTAAAGATTAATTTCTTGTTAATCCAGCCGCTTTGTCAGATTTCAAAAAGGCTTTACGGCGAAAGCATACCATGCGATTATCTGAGGACAGCGCCCCGCTTACAAAAGCATACAAACATTTTACAACCAAGTAAAGGAAGTACAAAAGTCAGAAATAGCGATAAAATTAATCACTTGCCTTTGAAGATCTTCATATGGTTGCAGTCACAAGAGTCCCAGCTACACAATAAATGTTAGTTTTGTTCGATAAAGTCCCTCTTTATATCCCAAAACCTCTGTTTTGTTGGCACGTTTTGTTTAGTAATCCGGTCAAAACATGCAGACGAATACATCCTAATAGTACCAGTAAAATTCGTCGAAACATGTCAAGCGATGTTTATAATTAATCCTCAGGTTGTCTTTTGTCTAAATAATTTATAATATTTCAACCGGACAATAGCGTATTCAATAGAAAGGAAAAACAACGAAGGGCGCGCACTCGGTCACGTGCGCAAACCAGCATTGCATGATTCTACCATCCACTGACAGAAAGGTCTCATTCTTCTTCATTTTTCAG
Organism: Salmo trutta; assembly: GCF_901001165.1. NCBI lineage: Eukaryota > Metazoa > Chordata > Actinopteri > Salmoniformes > Salmonidae > Salmo > Salmo trutta. The sequence continues at coordinate 18,792 of NW_021822506.1, forward strand.
AAAACAAGCCTGAAACAATGTCTAAATACTGTTGACATCTAGTGGAAGCCATAGGAACTGCAATCTGGGTCCTAAACCATTAGATACTCTATAGGCATTCAATTGAAAACCCACTTCCTGGATGGATTTTCCTAACGTTTTCGCCTGCCATATCAGTTGTGTTATATTCACAGACATTATGTTAACAGTTTTGGAAACTTTAGAGTGTTTTCTATCCAAATCTAATTATATGCATATCCTAGCTTCTGGGCCTGAGTAACAGGCAGTTTACTTTCGACACGCTTCTCATCCAGACGTCGAAATACTGCCCCCAAGCCATAAGAAGTTTTAATAGTAGGAAAGTTGAGAAATAAATATAGTATGCCTAGCCTATAGAAAGCTGATGGGATCCTCCTCTTTTTAATAGAGGCCATCACTCTGTTTTCTCCCGCAATTGCATAACCTATAGAAATGCTGAGCAACATGAGCTCATGGGCTCTCATGAAGTGTTTGATTTGATTTTCGAATACATTTGCATTGATGTCAGAGTGATCAGAAGGACAATAGAGTGCTGAGTACCAGGCAGTTTGGTTGGCTACTAATGACCATCAGCAGCATCAGAGCTTGGAGAAGCCTAATTACCGTGACTAAATGTTCATGTGAAATTTGACTCGTGATTGCAGATGTGGCGGTAATATGGTCATGGCAACAGCCTATTTTAGATAATACTACAAATATCACAAGAACTGTAAAATAGTTCAGTGCACCAACATTGGTGCACTGAATTTAAAATACGTTATTGACAAAGATCAGTGGGGAAAAGTTGTGATGGACTACTTTCTGGAGGACTCAGACGATGAATCAGACGATGAGGAAATCCCTGATTTAGGTAAAAACATTTTCATTGAACCAGACATGGTAGAGTCTTCTGATGACAGTGATGGGGAAGAAACAGCAATCAACAGTTTTGTTGTCATGGAAGAAGTTGACCCAGTTTTGAAATCAGTGGAATGCTCAGTGGAAGCAGAGGGATGATTACAAATTCAGAGGGAGTGAAAAAGAGAACACTTAAGGCTGTTGTATAAAACACCTGTCTCTGGGTTCTTCAAACTAAGGGCAACCATGGCATCCATGACAGAGAGGGAGAAGCATTCATCCATGTATACGGGTAAGAGTCTAGCTACATTTTCAGACATTCTAAGTTTCTAATTTGGTCAGAAAGTTGTTTTCATTGCAAGTTATGCGTAGTGTTATCTAGCTAGCTAATGCTAACTTCCTTGCTAACATTACATGTATTTTTTATTTTTTATTTATTTATTTTTTATTTATTTCACCTTTATTTAACCAGGTAGATCAGTTGAGAACAAGTTCTCATTTACAACTGCGACCTGGCCAAGATAAAGCAAAGCAGTGCGACAAAAACAACAACACAGAGTTACACATGGAATAAACAAATGTACAGTTAATAACACAAAAGAGCAAGTCTATATACAGTGTGTGCAAATGGCGTTAGGAGGTAAGGCAATAAATAGGCCATAGGTGCGAAGTAATTACAATTTAGCAAATGAACACTGGAGTGATAGATGAGCAGATGATGATGTGCAAGTAGAAATACTTTTGTGCAAAAGAGCAAAAAAGTAAATAAAAACAAAACTGTGGCTCAGTTGGTAGAGCATGGTGTTTGCAATGCCAGCATGGTGTGTGCAACGCCAGGGTTGTGGGTTCGATTCCCACGGGGGGCCAGTACAAAAAAAATAATGTATGAAATGTATGCATTCACTACTGTAAGTCGCTCTGGATAGGAGCGTCTGCTAAATGACTAAAATGTAAAAAATGTAAATTAAATGGGCTATTTACAGATGGGCTATGTACAGCTGCAGCGATCGGTAAGCTGCTCAGATAGCTGATGCTTAAAGTTAGTGAGGGAGATATAAGTCTCCAACGTCAGCGATTTTTGCAATTCGTTCCAGAGATTTCTGTGTATGATCTGTGTAGTAATATTATTAGTATCTCAGAAATCCATTTGCATTGCTAGTTATAGCCTAATGTTAGCTAGCTAGCAATCCCATTAATTCACTTATATTCTGACAAGTTCATATATGCATGATTTAGCTTATTCATCATTCAAAATGAATATTTGCTTCATGCATGTGACAGACCAATACCTCACGAGGCTTCTTCTCTCTGAGACCTTGAAACTGATATCTCTTTCTCAAAACAAGGTTCTGGGCGTTCTGCCAAATTCTAGATACTGATAGAGAGGATTCCTTCAATCAGTCATTTGCATGAACACAGAAATTGGTTATTAGAAAAGCACAAACATAACATTTTCCATCACACTACTTTCACCACTTTTAGTCTTGAAATCTGTGGTTGTTTACTACACTTCCTTATTCATTCTGTTTAGGACATGGCCTCACATGTGAATCCTTAAAGAGATGGGTGGGGCTAAGGTGTAACAAAACATTCCAGTAGGTGTAACAAAACATTCCAGTAGGTGTAACAAAACATTCCAGTAGGTGTAACAAAACATTCCAGTAGGTGTAACAAAACATTCCAGTAGGTGTAACAAAACATTCCAGTAGGAGTAACAAAACATTCCAGTAGGTGTAACAAAACATTCCAGTAGGTGTAACAAAACATTCCAGTAGGTGTAACAAAACATTCCAGTAGGAGTAACAAAACATTCCAGTAGGTGTAACAAAACATTCCAGTAGGTGTAACAAAACATTCCAGTAGGAATAACAAAACATTCCAGTAGGTGTAACAAAACATTCCAGTAGGTGTAACAAACATTCCAGTAGGTGTAACAAAACATTCCAGTAGGTACAAAACATCCAGTAGGTGTAACAAAACATTCCAGTAGGTGTAACAAAACATTCCAGTAGGAGTAACAAACATTCCAGTAGGTGTAACAAAACATTCCAGTAGGAGTAACAAACATTCCAGTAGGTGTAACAAAACATCCAGTAGGTGTAACAAAACATTCCAGTAGGTGTAACAAAACATTCCAGTAGGTGTAACAAAACATTCCAGTAGGAGTAACAAAACATTCCAGTAGGTGTAACAAAACATTCCAGTAGGTGTAACAAAACATTCCAGTAGGTGTAACAAAACTTCCAGTAGGTGTAAACAAACATTCCATGTAGGGTGTAACAAAACATTCCAGTAGGTGTAACAAAACATTCCAGTAGGTGTACAAAACATTCCAGTAGGTGTACAAAACATTCCAGTAGGTGTAACAAAACATTCCAGTAGGTGTAACAAAAACATTCAGTAGGAGTAACAAAACATTCCAGTAGGTGTAACAAAACATTCCAGTAGGTGTAACAAAACATTCCAGTAGGAGTAACAAAACATTCCAGTAGGTGTAACAAAACATTCCAGTAGGTGTAACAAAACATTCCAGTAGGTGTAACAAAACATTCCAGTAGGTGTAACAAAACATTCCAGTAGGATGAACAAAACATTCCAGTAGGTGTAACAAAATTCCAGTAGGAGTAACAAAACATTCCAGTAGGTGTAACAAAACATTCCAGTAGGTGTAACAAACATTCCAGTAGGAATAACAAAACATTCCAGTAGGTGTAACAAAACATTCCAGTAGGTGTAACAAAACATTCCAGTAGGAGTAACAAAACATTCCAGTAGGTGTAACAAAACATTCCAGTAGGAGTAACAAAACATTCCAGTAGGTGTAACAAAACATTCCAGTAGGAGTAACAAAACATTCCAGTAGGTGTAACAAAACATTCCAGTAGGTGTAACAAAACATTCCAGTAGGTGTAACAAAACATTCCAGTAGGTGTAACAAAACATTCCAGTAGGAGTAACAAAACATTCCAGTAGGTGTAACAAAACATTCCAGTAGGTGTAACAAAACATTCCAGTAGGAGTAACAAAACATTCCAGTAGGTGTAACAAAACATTCCAGTAGGTGTAACAAAACATTCCAGTAGAGTAACAAAACATTCCAGTAGGGTGTAACAAAACATTCCAGTAGGATGTAACAAAACATTCCAGTAGGAGTAACAAAACATTCCAGTAGGTGTAACAAAACATTCCAGTAGGTGTAACCAAAACATTCCAGTAGGTGTAACAAAACATTCCAGTAGGTGTAACAAAACATTCCAGTAGGTGTAACAAAACATTCCAGTAGGTATAACAAAACATTCCAGTAGGTGTAACAAAACATTCCAGTATTTGTACCAAAACATTCCAGTAGGTGTAACAAAACATTCCAGTAGGTGTAACAAAACATTCCAGTAGGTGTACCAAAACATTCCAGTAGGTATAACAAAACATTCCAGTAGGTGTAACAAAACATTCCAGTAGGTGTAACAAAACATTCCAGTAGGTGTAACAAAACATTCCAGTAGGTGTAACAAAACATTCCAGTAGTTGTAACAAAACATTCCAGTAGGTGTAACAAAACATTCCAGTAGGTGTAACAAAACATTCCAGTAGGTGTAACAAAACATTCCAACAAAACATTCCAGTAGGAGTACCAAAACATTCCAGTAGGTGTAACAAAACATTCCAGTAGTTTGTAACAAAACATTCCAGTAGGTGTAACAAAACATTCAAGGGGCCATTTTTTCAAACGTCTGGTTACAAGTTTATCAACGTTCAAAGCAGAATTACTTTCCCATTGTTCCTCAACTGTAGTGTATGATATAGCATTTTGTAGCTCTGAGTCTCTACTTTTATCCATGGGAAAAAAACACAATTTCAAATTTTGCTACGTAGGACTGAATCCAGATGGTGGGTCACATATTGTCTGATATGTTGATCAGATCATTAAACCATGTTAGCTAGCGAGGGGGAAACGTCGATAGTTACATATCAGGATATTATATTTGACGATATATTGTATTGTATCATTTTGACAATATCACAATATTATTTTTGTGCTAGTTGGCTGTACTTGTAACAAAACTATTTTTCCTACATGGCTTGTTCATCTTGTTCACCCAAGTATCATGATAATATCATATTGTGAGTTCCCTGGCAATTCCCAGACCTAATGTTAGCGCAAGGTGTAAACAAGGGATCTTTATCTCTCTCTCTCCCTTTTCAATCTCTACCCCGCTCTCTCTCTCTCCCCCTCTCTATCTCTCTCCCCCTACTCTCTTTTTCTCTCTGTCTCTCTCTCTGTATCTCTTTCTCTCTGTCTCTGTTCCTCTCTGTGTATCTCTCTCTTTCTCTCTGTATCTCTTTCTCTCTGTCTCTGTTCCTCTCTGTGTATCTCTCTCTTTCTCTCTCCCTCTATCTCTCTCCCTCACAGTTCAGGGGTTAGATCAGTGCTGCTTCCTGTGTAACTGACTCAAGGGAGAGAGCAGAGGATGTAATCAGGGTGTGTGTGAGGATGTAGTCAGTACCATTCCCTCTGAGGTCGGCTGTGATGTGCGGCTGTTTTTTTGTAGAATGATAGAAGAAGGAAAAAGAGAAGATATGTTTTCCCTTCTACCTGTTACAGCTGGTCCTGAGCTGGTAGTTCTATCACGTGTGGACCAATACTCAGTGCTCTGTGTGTGTGTGTGTGTGTGTGTGTGTGTGTGTGTGTGTCTGTGTGTGTGGAGCCAGCACGCACTTCGCAGCCCTAAAGTAGCCACTCCAGCCTGCTAACATGGAAGAAAATGAACAGACTGGCAGGTCGTCTTTCCTCTGACACATGAACAGAGCTGACTACAGCTACATGGGGACCCCAGTCACGACATACACACACACACACACACACACACACACACACACACACACACACACACACACACACACACACACACACACACACACACACACACACACACACACACACACACACACACACACACACACAGACAGACAGAGAAAGAGACAGATGGGGCAGATGGGCTGAAAACGGAACACCGCTCTCTCTCTCTCTCTCTCTCTCCCCCGCTCTCGCTCTCTGCCCCGCTCTCTCTCTCTCCCCCATTCTCTCTCTCTCTCCCCCCCACTCTCTCTCTCTGCCCCGCTCTCTCTCTCTCTCGCTCTCCCCCGCTCTCTCTCTCTCTCTCTCCCCCCGCTCTCTCTCTCTCTCTCTCTCTCTCCCACGCTCTCTCTCTCCCTCCGCTCTCTCTCTCTTTCTCCCTCGTACTCTGTCCCCTCTCTCTCTCGCCCCCCCCCCCTCTCTCTCTCTCTCTCCCGTCT
>NW_021822507.1:0-25377 GCF_901001165.1 Salmo trutta
ATTACATACAGTATAAACACCGTCTAGAAGACAGAGACATATCATTACATACAGTATAGAACACCATCTAGAAGACAGAGTCATATCATTACATACAGTATAGAACACCATCTAGAAGACAGAGACATATCATTGCATACAGTATAGAACACCATCTAGAAGACAGAGACATATCATTACATACAGTATAGAACACCATCTAGAAGACAGAGACATATCATTACATACAGTATAGAACACCATCTAGAAGACATATCATTACATACAGTATAGAAACCATCTAGAAGACAGAGACATATCATTACATACAGTATAGAACACCATCTAGAAGACAAGACAATATCATTACATACAGTATAGAACACCATCTAGAAGACAGAGACATATCATTACATACAGTATAGAAACCATCTAGAAGACATATCATTACATACAGTATAGAACACCATCTAGAAGACAGAGACATATCATTACATACAGTATAGAACACCATCTAGAAGACAGAGACATATCATTACATACAGTATAGAACACCATCTAGAAGACAGAGACATATCATTACATACAGTATAGAACACCATCTAGAAGACAGAGACATATCATTACATACATATGAACACATCTAGAAGACAGAGACATATCATTACATACAGTATAGAACAACATCTAGAAGACAGAGACATATCATTACATACAGTATAGAACAACATCTAGAAGACAGAGACATATCATTACATACAGTATAGAACACCATCTAGAAGACAGAGACATATCATTACATACAGTATAGAACACCATCTAGAAGACATATCATTACATACAGTATAGAACACCGTCTAGAAGACAGAGACATATCATTACATACAGTATAGAACACCATCTAGAAGACAGAGACATATCATTACATACAGTATAGAACACCATCTAGAAGACAGAGACATATCATTACATACAGTATAGAACACCATCTAGAAGACAGAGACATATCATTACATACAGTATAGAACACCGTCTAGAAGACAAATCATTACATACAGTATAGAACACCATCTAGAAGACATATCATTACATACAGTATAGAACACCATCTAGAAGACAGAGACATATCATTACATACAGTATAGAACACCATCTAGAAGACAGAGACATATCATTACATACAGTATAGAACACCATCTAGAAGACAGAGACATATCATTACATACAGTATAGAACACCATCTAGAAGACATATCATTACATACAGTATAGAACACCGTCTAGAAGACAGAGACATATCATTACATACAGTATAGAACACCATCTAGAAGACATATCATTACATACAGTATAGAACACCATCTAGAAGACAGAGACATATCATTGCATACAGTATAGAACACCATCTAGAAGACAGAGACATATCATTACATACAGTATAGAACACCATCTAGAAGACATATCATTACATACAGTATAGAACACCATCTACAAGACAGAGACATATCATTACATACAGTATAGAACACCATCTAGAAGACATATCATTATACAGTATAGAACACCATCTAGAAGACAGAGACATATCATTACATACAGTATAGAACACCATCTAGAAGACAGAGACATATCATTACATACAGTATAGAACACCGTCTAGAAGACAGAGACATATCATTACATACAGTATAGAACACCATCTAGAAGACAGAGACATATCATTACATACAGTATAGAACACCGTCTAGAAGACAGAGACATATCATTACATACAGTATAGAACACCATCTAGAAGACAGAGACATATCATTACATACAGTATAGAACACCATCTAGAAGACAGAGACATATCATTACATACAGTATAGAATACCATCTATAAGACAGAGACATATCATTACGTACAGTATAGAACACCGTCTAGAAGACAGAGACATATCATTACATACAGTATAGAACACCATCTAGAAGACAGAGACATATCATTACATACAGTATAGAACACCATCTAGAAGACAGAGACATATCATTACATACAGTATAGAAACACCATCTAGAAGACAGAGACATATCATTACATACAGTAATATAGAAGACAGAGACATCTCATTACATACAGTATAGAACCCCATACTAGAAGACATATAATTACATACAGTATAGAAACACCATCTAGAAGACAGAGACATATCATTACATACAGTATAGAACACCATCTAGAAGACAGAGACATATCATTACATACAGTATAGAACACCATCTAGAAGACAGAGACATATCATTACATACAGTATAGAACACCATCTAGAAGACAGAGACATATCATTACATACAGTATAGAACACCATCTAGAAGACAGAGACATATCATTACATACAGTATAGAACAACATCTAGAAGACAGAGACATATCATTACATACAGTATAGAACACCATATAGAAGACAGAGACATATCATTACATACAGTATAGAACACCGTCTAGAAGACAAATCATTACATACAGTATAGAACCCATCTAGAAGAACATATCATTACATACAGTATAGAACACCATCTAGAAGACAGAGACATATCATTACATACAGTATAGAACACCATCTAGAAGACAGAGACATATCATTACATACAGTATAGAACACCATCTAGAAGACATATCATTACATACAGTATAGAACACCATCTAGAAGACAGAGACATATCATTACATACAGTATAGAACACCATCTAGAAGACATATCATTACATACAGTATAGAACACCATCTAGAAGACAGAGACATATCATTACATACATTATATGACACCATCTAGAAGACATATCATTACATACAGTATAGAACACCATCTAGAAGACATATCATTACATACAGTATAGAACACCCATCTAGAAGACAGAGACATATCATTACATACAGTATAGAACACCATCTAGAAGACAGAGACATATCATTACATACAGTAAGAAACACCATCTAGAAGACAGAGACATATCATTACATACAGTATAGAACACCGTCTAGAAGACAAATCATTACATACAGTATAGAAACACCATCTAGAAGACAGAGAATATCATTACATACAGTATAGAACACCATCTAGAAGACAGAGACATATCATTACATACAGTATAGAACACCATCTAGAAGACATATCATTACATACAGTATAGAACACCATCTAGAAGACAGAGACATATCATTACATACAGTATAGAACACCACCTAGAAGACATACCATTACATACAGTATAGAACACCATCTAGAAGACAGAGACATATCATTACATACAGTATAGAACACCATCTAGAAGACATATCATTACATACAGTATAGAACACCATCTAGAAGACAGAGACATATCATTACATACAGTATAGAACACCATCTAGAAGACATCATCATTACATACAGTATAGAACACCATCTAGAAGACAGAGACATATCATTACATACAGTATAGAACCCATCTAGAAGACATATCATTACATACAGTATAGACCACCATCTAGAAGACAGGACATATCATTACATACATTATAGAACACCATCTAGAAGGACATATCATTACATACAGTAAGTATAACACCATCTAGAAGACATATCATTACATACAGTATAGAACACCATCTAGAAGACATATCATTACATACAGTATAGAACACCATCTAGAAGACAGAGACATATCATTACATACAGTATAGAACACCATCTAGAAGACAGAGACATATCATTACATACAGTATAGAACACCATCTAGAAGACAGAGACATATCATTACATACAGTATAGAACACCGTCTAGAAGACAAATCATTACATACAGTATAGAACACCATCTAGAAGACAGAGACATATCATTACATACAGTATAGAACACCATCTAGAAGACAGAGACATATCATTACATACAGTATAGAACACCATCTAGAGAACATATCATTACATACAGTATAGAACACCATCTAGAAGACATATCATTACATACAGTATAGAACACCACCTAGAAGACATACCATTACATACAGTATAGAACACCATCTAGAAGACAGAGACATATCATTACATACAGTATAGAACACCATCTAGAAGACATATCATTACATACAGTATAGAACACCATCTAGAAGACAGAGACATATCATTACATACAGTATAGAACACCATCTAGAAGACATATCATTACATACAGTATAGAACACCATCTAGAAGACAGAGACATATCATTACATACAGTATAGAACACCGTCTAGAAGACAAATCATTACATACAGTATAGAACACCATCTAGAAGACAGAGACTATCATTACATACAGTATAGAACACCATCTAGAAGACAGGACATATCATTACATACAGTATAGAACACCGTCTAGAAGACAGAGACATATCATTACATACAGTATAGAACACCATCTAGAAGACAGAGACATATCATTACATACAGTATAGAACACCATCTAGAAGACAGAGACATATCATTACATACAGTATAGAACACCATCTAGAAGACAGAGACATATCATTACATACAGTATAGAACACCATCTAGAAGACAGAGACATATCATTACATACAGTATAGAACACCATCTAGAAGACATATCATTACATACAGTATAGAACACCATCTAGAAGACAGAGACATATCATTACATACAGTATAGAACACCATCTAGAAGACAGAGACATATCATTACATACAGTATAGAACACCATCTAGAAGACAGAGACATATCATTACATACAGTATAGAACACCATCTAGAAGACAGAGACATATCATTACATACAGTATAGAACACCATCTAGAAGACAGAGACATATCATTACATACAGTATAGAACAACATCTAGAAGACAGAGACATATCATTACATACAGTATAGAACACCGTCTAGAAGACAAATCATTACATACAGTATAGAACACCATCTAGAAGACAGAGACATATCATTACATACAGTATAGAACACCATCTAGAAGACAGAGACATATCATTACATACAGTATAGAACACCATCTAGAAGACATATCATTACATACAGTATAGAACACCATCTGAAGACAGAGACATATCATTACATACAGTATAGAACACCACCTAGAAGACATTACCCTTACATACAGTATAGAACACCATCTAGAAGACAGAGACATATCATTACATACAGTATAGAACACCATCTAGAAGACATATCATTACATACAGTATAGAACACCCATCTAGAAGACAGAGACATATCATTACATACAGTATAGAACACCATCTAGAAGACATATCATTACATACAGTATAGAACACCATCTAGAAGACAGAGACATATCATTACATACAGTATAGAACACCATCTAGAAGACATATCATTACATACAGTATAGAACACCATCTAGAAGACAGAGACATATCATTACATACATTATAGAACACCATCTAGAAGACATATCATTACATACAGTATAGAACACCATCTAGAAGACAGAGACATATCATTACATACAGTATAGAACCACATCTAGAGACATATCATTACATACAGTATAGAACACCATCTAGAAGACAGAGACATATCATTACATACAGTATAGAACACCACCTAGAAGACATACCATTACATACAGTATAGAACACCATCTAGAAGACAGAGACATATCATTACATACAGTATAGAACACCATCTAGAAGACATATCATTACATACAGTATAGAACACCATCTAGAAAGACAGAGACATATCATTACATACAGTATAGAACACCATCTAGAAGACATATCATTACATACAGTATAGAACACCATCTAGAAGACAGAGACATATCATTACATACAGTATAGAACACCATCTAGAAGACATATCATTACATACAGTATAGAACACCATCTAGAAGACAGAGACATATCATTACATACATTATAGAACACCATCTAGAAGACATATCATTACATACAGTATAGAACACCATCTAGAAGACAGAGACATATCATTACATACAGTATAGAACACCACCTAGAAGACATACCATTACATACAGTATAGAACACCATCTAGAAGACAGAGACATATCATTACAGACAGTATAGAACACCGTCTAGAAGACAAATCATTACATACAGTATAGAACACCATCTAGAAGACAGAGACATATCATTACATACAGTATAGAACACCATCTAGAAGACAGAGACATATCATTACATACAGTATAGAACACCGTCTAGAAGACAGAGACATATCATTACATACAGTATAGAACACCATCTAGAAGACAGAGACATATCATTACATACAGTATAGAACACCGTCTAGAAGACAGAGACATATCATTACATACAGTATAGAACACCATCTAGAAGACAGAGACATATCATTACATACAGTATAGAACACCATCTAGAAGACAGAGACATATCATTACATACAGTATAGAACACCATCTAGAAGACAGATGACATATCATTACATACCGTTATAGAACACCATCTAGAAGGACAGAGACATATCATTACATACAGTATAGAACACCATCTAGAAGACAGAGACATATCATTACATACAGTATAGAACACCATCTAGAAGACAGAGACATATCATTACATACAGTATAGAACAACATCTAGAAGACAGAGACATATCATTACATACAGTATAGAACACCATATAGAAGACAGAGACATATCATTACATACAGTATAGAACACCATCTAGAAGACAGAGACATATCATTACATACAGTATAGAAACACCATCTAGAAGACAGAGACATATCATTACATACAGTATAGAACACAATCTAGAAGACAGAGACATATCATTACATACAGTATAGAACACCATCTAGAAGACAGAGACATATCATTACATACAGTATAGAAACACCATCTAGAAGACAGAGACATATCATTACATACAGTATAGAACACCATCTAGAAGACAGAGACATATCATTACATACAGTATAGAACACCATCTAGAAGACAGAGGACATATCATTACATACAGTATAGAACAACATCTAGAAGACAGAGACATATCATTACATACAGTATAGAACACCATATAGAAGACAGAGACATATCATTACATACAGTATAGAACACCGTCTAGAAGACAAATCATTACATACAGTATAGAACACCATCTAGAAGACATATCATTACATACAGTATAGAACACCATCTAGAAGACAGAGACATATCATTACATACAGTATAGAACACCATCTAGAAGACAGAGACATATCATTACATACAGTATAGAACACCATCTAGAAGACAGAGACATATCATTACATACAGTATAGAACACCATCTAGAAAGACAGAGACATATCATTACATACAGTATAGAACACCATCTAGAAGACAGAGACATATCATTACATACAGTATAGAACACCATCTAGAAGACATATCATTACATACAGTATAGAACACCATCTAGAAGACAGAGACATATCATTACATACAGTATAGAACACCATCTAGAAGACAGAGACATATCATTACATACAGTATAGAACACCATCTAGAAGACATATCATTACATACAGTATAGAACACCATCTAGAAGACATATCATTACATACAGTATAGAACACCGTCTAGAAGACAAATCATTACATACAGTATAGAACACCATCTAGAAGACAGAGACATATCATTACATACAGTATAGAACACCATCTAGAAGACAGAGACATATCATTACATACAGTATAGAACACCATCTAGAAGACATATCATTACATACAGTATAGAACACCATCTAGAAGACAGAGACATATCATTACATACAGTATAGAACACCACCTAGAAGACATACCATTACATACAGTATAGAACACCATCTAGAAGACAGAGACATATCATTACATACAGTATAGAACACCGTCTAGAAGACATATCATTACATACAGTATAGAACACCATCTAGAAGACATACCATTACATACAGTATAGAACACCATCTAGAAGACAGAGACATATCATTACATACAGTATAGAACACCGTCTAGAAGACATATCATTACATACAGTATAGAACACCATCTAGAAGATAGCTGAAGAATCTCCAAAAAGCGGTGAAGTCTCTCAAGGTGAGTATTGTTGACCAGAGGAGACATACCATTTTACCTGTCTCCTCCAATCAGAGAGAGAGAGAGAGAGAAATAGCGGGGACATTCTCCAATCCCACTATCAGACTGCATGATGAATGTAACCGACGGGATATGAACCCAGGTCTACGGCTGGAGAAACCAACATCTTGACCATTACTTCACGAGGACATTCCCCATTGGGCCGATACTGATTTTGAAGTCCTAAGGGGGGCTACCTCACCACATAACCATGAGTAACCATGACTGACTCATGTCCCCTATACATTAACATGGAGCTCTCTCTCTCTCAATTCAATTCAAAGATCTTTATTGGCATGGGAAACATATCTTTACTATACCAAAGCAAGTGAAGTAGATAATAAACAATCATGAATGAACAGTAAACTTTACACAACATTTATTTTCAAAAGAATAGAGACATTTCAAATGCTATAATTCAAGAGCAAACAGAATGAGCCGTGCGCCAGAATGAGTTCTGGAGGTGAAATGGAAATGAATGAGGGAGAGTTAAGTGAGGTAGATGGAGTGGAGAAGAGCTCAGAACCAGAGAAGTATTTGGTCATATGAGATTTGACTTCAGAAGAGTTCCAGGGTGTGTTGAGTGGTGGTGTCCCGTCCTCCCAGGTCGTTGGCCTGGTGCAGGAGCAGATAGGGTCAAAGTAGTGGAATGGGGTAGTGGGGTTTTAATGAGTGTAGGGTTAGTTGGCCTGGTGCAGGAGCAGATAGGGTCAAAGTAGTGGAATGGGGTAGTGTGTTTTAATGAGTGTAGGGTTAGTTGGCCTGGTGCAGGAGCAGATAGGGTCAAAGTAGTGGAATGGGGTAGTGGGTTTTAATGAGTGTAGGGTTAGTTGGCCTGGTTGCAGGAGCAGATAGGGTCAAAGTAGTGGAATGGGGGTAGTGGGTTTTAATGAGTGTAGGGTTAGTTGGCCTGGTGGCAGGAGCAGATAGGGTCAAGTAGTGGAATGGGGTAGTGGGTTTTAATGAGTGTAGGGTTAGTTGGCCTGGTGCAGGAGCAGATAGGGTCAAAGTAGTGGAATGGGGGTAGTGGGTTTTAATGAGTGTAGGGTTAGTTGGCCTGGTGCAGGAGCAGATAGGGTCAAAGTAGTGGAATGGGGTAGTGGGTTTTAATGAGTGTAGGGTTAGTTGGCCTGGTGCAGGAGCAGATAGGGTCAAAGTAGTGGAATGGGGGTAGTGGGGTTTTAATGAGTGTAGGGTTAGTTGGCCTGGTGCAGGAGCAGATAGGGTCAAAGTAGTGGAATGGGGTTAGTGGTGTTTTAATGAGTGTAGGGTTAGTTGGCCTGGTGCAGAGCAGATAGGGTCAAAGTAGTGGAATGGGGGTAGTGGGTTTTAATGAGTGTAGGGTTAGTTGGCCTGGTGCAGGAGCAGATAGGGTCAAAGTAGTGGAATGGGGTAGTGGGTTTTAATGAGTGTAGGGTTAGTTGGCCTGGTGCAGGAGCAGATAGGGTCAAAGTAGTGGAATGGGGTAGTGGGTTTTAATGAGTGTAGGGTTAGTTGGCCTGGTGCAGGAGCAGATAGGGTCAAAGTAGTGGAATGGGGTAGTGGGTTTTAATGAGTGTAGGGTTAGTTGGCCTGGTGCAGGAGCAGATAGGGTCAAAGTAGTGGAATGGGGGTAGTGGGTTTTAATGAGTGTAGGGTTAGTTGGCCTGGTGCAGGAGCAGATAGGGTCAAAGTAGTGGAATGGGGTAGTGGGGTTTTAATGAGTGTAGGGTTAGTTGGCCTGGTGCAGGAGCAGATAGGGTCAAAGTAGTGGAATGGGGTAGTGGGTTTAATTAGTGTAGGGTTAGTTGGCCTGGTGCAGGAGCAGATAGGGTCAAAGTAGTGGAATGGGGTAGTGGGTTTTAATGAGTGTAGGGTTAGTTGGCCTGGTGCAGGAGCAGATAGGGTCAAAGTAGTGGAATGGGGTAGTGGGTTTTAATGAGTGTAGGGTTAGTTGGCCTGGTGCAGGAGCAGATAGGGTCAAAGTAGTGGAATGGGGTAGTGGGTTTTAATGAGTGTAGTGTTAGTTAGAAGGGTGTTTTTTAGTATTATCATAATTTCCCCTTTTCCCATTTTGTATCACAAAATATCATGGATTTATATTATAGTCCAGTTGAGGCAGGTGAGATGCCTTTGGATATACGACGTAATAAATTGTCATTAGCTTATTGGGTTGAAAGGCTGTGAGGTTGAGCATCCCACTGCTACTGTTCTAGATGACTGTTGGGAATATACTAGTAGACAAGGCAGTGGTTTTGGTTGGATAGTTGGAAAGCTTGCTGATGAGAGTAGTTTCAGTGAGTTGGAGGTTGGCCCTTTCTGTGGTGATAGGGGATGTTCCTCCATGGTTACTCCCAGATCCTGTTGTTGATCTAACCTTGGTAGACAAAAGGAAAGATTGGGTCAGAAGTCAGTGATAAAGGGAAACTGGTTGACAATTACATTGGTAGAAGTTGTTATGCTTTTTTTACCTCTTTTCACAGATGGATCCAAGGGCCCAGATAGTGGGCACACAGGAGCAGGTGTTTACCTTCCTGAATGTGATGTGCAGATATGTAGAAGACTAACAGATGAACTGTCAGTATAATCAGTTGAACTGTTGGTGATAATAGTTGTCCTCCAGTGGGTGGAGGACGTACAACCTGTTGGAATTATAGTATCCTCAGATTCTCTGTCTGTATTGAATCGTTTATCATCTGGTAAATCTATTAGGAGTGACCTACTATTGGAGGTATTAATGTTATTATGGAGAAATGAGAGAATGGGTCTAGTAGTGAGATTCTGCTGGGTCCCAGCACATTCAGGTGTGGAATGGAATGAAATTGTAGACTAGTTAGCTAAAATAACTTTAAAACAAGATATAATATATATTAACGTTCCACTGGGTAGAGGTGAGGACAAATGTGAGATCAGAGACATTTTGATAGATGTGTGGCAGAAGAGATGGGACTCTGAGCACAAGGGACGGCATTTATATGCCCTCCAATGAAAGGTCGGTGGACCAAGGTTCAAAGGTCAGATTAGGAAGGAAGAGGTGGTGTTTCCTCGATTGTGTTTAGGACATTGTACATTGAACTGGTCCTTCCATCTGGTTGGCAGCATGTGAATGGTTTGTGTCTGGAGGGTATTGTCAATGAAACGGTGGAGCATGTGTTGTTATAGTGTTGTAAGGATGTTGAAGAGAGGGAAAGATTGAAGTGTAGGGTCATTGAGGTTGGATGGGGTTGGATGGGGGTTTGATGGGGGTTTGGAAGGGATTTGGGGGATGGGGGAGGGTCTATTAGAAGTTAGTAGGGATCTTTTTTATTTTCTCAGAAGTACTGAGTTAGGTAGGAGGGTTTAGAAATGGGGTAAACCGTGATTGAACACACTTGGTGCGTTGTGGAGAATGGTGTGGAGGAATTATTGATCCTGGTCGGTGAACAGGTGGGAACATATACACTCTGTATCCAGAATGGTGTGGAGGAATTATTGATCCTGGTCAGTGAACAGGTGGGAACATATACACTCTGTATCCAGAATGGTGTGGAGGAATTATTGATCCTGGTCGGTGAACAGGTGGGAACATATACACTCTGTGTCCAGAATGGTGTGGAGGAATTATTGATCCTGGTCGGTGAACAGGTGGGAACATATACACTCTGTATCCAGAATGGTGTGGAGGAATTATTGATCCTGGTCAGTGAACAGGTGGGAGAGGAACCTTATACACTCTGTATCCAGAATGAACAAGGCGGTGGTTGTGGTAATGTAAAAGGTGAGTCTTGTTACCTGGCTAGTTACCAGTATGATTTATGTGAGGGGTTGTGTTGGTGCCGATTTCGACAAGAGTAGTGGTGTCTAATCTGCCTCCGTTTATTACCACCGAACAGATCCGTAAAGAGTTGGTTCGTTTTGCTAAATGTGGAAGTGTTTTTCTGAACGAAATTCAAGGTTAAACAGGGGAGGGGTGGTACACAGGGTTTGTTAGCACAGAGGAGCCCAGTGATATAATATTATATATATAATATTACTAAATGTCCAATCAGCTGTTTGCTGTGGTTTTGAAGTAATTCTCTTCCAGCCATCGTTAACCTTGTAGGTTTACCTCAGGTAACTTATTATTAACTATCCTTGTAGGTTTACCTCAGGTAACTTATTATTAACTATCCTTGTAGGTTTACCTCAGGTAACTTATTATTAACTAACCTTGTAGGTTTACCTCAGGTAACTTATTACTAACTAACCTGGTAGGTTTACCTCAGGTAACTTATTATTAAGTATCCTTGTAGGTTTACCTCAGGTAACTTATTATTAACTAACCTTGTAGGTTTACCTCAGGTAACTTATTATTAACTATCCTTGTAGGTTTACCTCAGGTAACTTATTATTAACTAACCTTGTAGGTTTACCTCAGGGTACCGTATTATTAACTATCCTTGTAGGTTTACCTCAGGTAACTTATTATTAACTACCTTGTAGTTTACCTCAGGTAACTTATTATTAACTATCCTTGTAGTTGACCTCAGGTAACTGGATTATTAACTATCCTGTAGGTTTACCTCAGGATATTATTAAATAGCGTGTAGGTTTACTCAGGTACATATTATTAACTATCCTTGTAGGTTTACCTCAGTTAACCATTATGATTAACTCACGCCTGGTAAGGTTTACCGCAGGTAACGTATTATTAACGACCTGGTAGGTTTACCGTCAGGTAACTTATTATTAACTAACCTGGGGGTAGGTTACCTCAGGTAACTGATTATTAACTAACCTGGTAGGTTTTACCTCAGGTAACTTATTAATTACTAACCTTGTAGGTTTACCCTCAGGTAACTTATTAGTAACTAACCTTGTAAGGTTTACCTCAGGTAACCTTATTAGTAACTTAATCTTGTAGGTTTAAACCCTCAGGGTAACTTATTATTAACTATCCTTGTAGGTTAACCTCAGGTAACTTATTATTAACTATCCTTGTAGGTTTACCTCAGGTAACTTATTATTAACTATCCTTGTAGGTTTACCTCAGGGTAACTGATTATTAACTATCCTTGTAGGTTTACCTCAGGTAACTTATTATTAACTATCCTTGTAGGTTTACCTCAGGTAACTTAGTATTAACTATCCTTGTAGGTTTACCTCAGTAACTTATTATTAACTATCCTTGTAGGTTTACCCTCAGGTAACTTATTATTAACTAATCCTTGTAGGGTTTACCTCAGGTAACTTATTATTAACTAACCTTGTAGGTTTACCTCAGGTAACTTATTATTAACTATCCTTGTAGGTTTAACCTCAGGTAACTTATTATTAACTAATCCTTGTAGGTTTAACCTCAGGTAACTTATTATTAACTAACCTTGTAGGTTTACCTCAGGGTAAGTTATTAGTAATTATCCTTGTAGGTTTACCTCAGGTAACTTATTATTATTAACTACCTTGTAGGTTTACCCTCAGGTAACTTATTATTAACTATCCTTGTAGGTTTACCTCAGTAACTTATTATTAACTATCCTTGTAGGTTTACCTCAGGTAACTTATTATTAACTATCCTTGTAGGTTTACCTCAGGTAACTTATTATGAACTATCCTTGTAGGTTACCTCAGGTAACTTATTATTAACTATCCTTGTAGGTTTACCTCAGGTAACTTATTATGAACTATCCTTGTAGGTTTACCTCAGGTACTTATTATTAACTATCCTTGTAGGTTTACCTCAGGTACTTATTATTAACTATCCTTGTAGGTTTACCTCAGGTAACTATTATTAACTATCCTTGTAGGTTTACCTCAGGTAACTTATTATTAACTAACCTTGTAGGTTTACCTCAGGTAACTTATTATTAACTATCCTTGTAGTTTTACCTCAGGTAACTTATTATTAACTATCCTTGTAGGTTTACCTCAGGTAACTTATTATTAACTAACATTGTAGGTTTACCTCAGGTAACTTATTATTAACTATCCTTGTAGGTTTACCTCAGGTAACTTATTATTAACTATACTTGTAGGTTTACCTCAGGTAACTTATTATTAACTAACCTTGTAGGTTTACCTCAGGTAGCTTATTATTAACTATCCTTGTAGGTTTACCTCAGGTAACTTATTATTAACTATCCTTGTAGGTTTACCTCAGGTAACTTATTATTAACTAACCTTGTAGGTTTACCTCAGGTAACTTATTATTAACTATCCTTGTAGGTTTACCTCAGGTAACTTATTATTAACTAACCTTGTAGGTTTACCTCAGGTAACTTATTATTAACTAACCTTGTAGGTTTACCTCAGGTAACTTATTTAACTATCCTTGTAGGTTTACCTCAGGTAACTTATTATTAACTATCCTTGTAGGTTTACCTCAGGTAACTTATTATTAACTATCCTTGTAGGTTTACCTCAGGTAACTTATTATTAACTATCCTTGTAGGTTTACCTCAGGTAACTTATTATTAACTATCCTTGTAGGTTTACCTCAGGTAACTTATTATTAACTATCCTTGTAGGTTTACCTCAGGTAACTTATTATTAACTATCCTTGTAGGTTTACCTCAGGTAACTGATTATTAACTATCCTTGTAGGTTTACCTCAGGTAACTGATTATTAACTATCCTTGTAGGTTTACCTCAGGTAACTGATTATTACTATCCTTGTAGGTTACCTCAGGTAACTGATTATTAACTACCTTGTAGGTTTACCTCAGGTAACTTATTATTAACTATCCTTGTAGGTTTACCTCAGGTAACTTATTATTAACTAACCTTGTAGGTTTACCTCAGGTAACTTATTATTAACTAACCTTGTAGGTTACCTCAGGTAACTTATTATTAACTATCCTTGTAGGTTTACCTCAGGTAACTTATTATTAACAAACCTTGTAGGTTTACCTCAGGTAACTTATTATTAACTAACCTTGTAGGTTTACCTCAGGTAACTTATTATTAATTATCCTTGTAGGTTTACCTCAGGTAACTTATTATTATTAACTAACCTTGTAGGTTTACCTCAGGTAACTTAACTTATATTAACTAAACCTTGTAGGTTTACCTCAGGTAACTTATTATTAACTATCCTTGTAGGTTTACCTCAGGTAACTTATTATTAACTAACCTTGTAGGTTTACCTCAGGTAACTTATTATTAACTATCCTTGTAGGTTTACCTCAGGTAACTTATTATTAACTATCCTTGTAGGTTTACCTCAGGTAACTTATTATTAACTAACCTTGTAGGTTTACCTCAGGTAACTTATTATTAACTATCCTTGTAGGTTTACCTCAGGTAACTTATTATTAACTATCCTTGTAGGTTTACCTCAGGTAACTTATTATTAACTATCCTTGTAGGTTTACCTCAGGTACTTATTATTAACTATCCTTGTAGGTTTACCTCAGGTAACTTATTATTAACTATCCTTGTAGGTTTACCTCAGGTAACTTATTATTAACTAACCTTGTAGGTTTACCTCAGGTAACTTATTATTAACTACCTTGTAGGTTTACCTCAGGTAACTTATTATTAACTATCCTTGTAGGTTTACCTCAGGTAACTTATTATTAACTAACCTTGTAGGTTTACCTCAGGTAACTTATTATTAACTAACCTTGTAGGTTTACCTCAGGTAACTTATTATAACTATCCTGTAGGTTTACCTCAGGGTAACTTATTATTAACTATCCTTGTAGGTTTACCTCAGGTAACTTATTATTAACTAACCTTGTAGGTTTACCTCAGGTAACTTATTATTAACTATCCTTGTAGGTTTACCTCAGGTAACTTATTATTAACTAACCTTGTAGGTTTACCTCAGGTAACTTATTATTAACTAACCTTGTAGGTTTACCTCAGGTAACTTATTATTAACTATCCTTGTAGGTTTACCTCAGGTAACTTATTATTAACTAACCTTGTAGGTTTACCTCAGGTAACTTATTATTAACTAACCTTGTAGGTTACCTCAGGTAACTTATTATTAACTATCCTTGTAGGTTTACCTCAGGTAACTTATTATTATTAACTAACCTTGTAGGTTTACCTCAGGTAACTTATTATTAACTATCCTTGTAGGTTTACCTCAGTAACTTATTATTAACTATCCTTGTAGGTTTACCTCAGGTAACTTATTATTAACTACCTTGTAGGTTTACCTCAGGTAACTTATTATTAACTAACCTTGTAGGTTTAACTCAGGTACTTATTATTAACTAACCTTGTAGGTTTACCTCAGGTAACTTATTATTAACTATCCTTGTAGGTTTACCTCAGGTAACTTATTATTAACTATCCTTGTAGGTTTACCTCAGTAACTTATTATTAACTATCCTTGTAGGGTTTACCTCAGGTAACTTATTATTAACTATCCTGTAGGTTTACCTCAGGTAACTTATTATTAACTATCCTTGTAGGTTTACCTCAGGTAACTTATTATTAACTATCCTTGTAGGTTTACCTCAGGTAACTTATTATTAACTATCCTTGTAGTTTACCTCAGGTAACTGATTATTACTATCCTTGTAGGTTTACCTCAGGTAACTGATTATTAACTATCCTTGTAGGTTACCTCAGGTAACTGATTATTAACTAACCTTGTAGGTTTACCTCAGGTAACTTATTATTAACTAATCCTTGTAGGTTTACCTCAGGTAACTTATTATTAACTATCCTTGTAGGTTTACCTCAGGTAACTTATTATTAACTAACCTTGTAGGTTGACCTCAGGTAACTTATTATTAACTATCCTTGTAGGTTTACCTCAGGTAACTTATTATTAACTAAACCTTGTAGGTTTACCTCAGGTAACTTATTATTAACTAACCTTGTAGGTTTAACCTCAGGTACTTATTATTAACATCCTTGTAGGTTTACCTCATGTAACTTATTATTAACTATCTTGTAGGTTTACCTCAGGTAACTTATTATTAACTATCCTTGTAGGTTTACCTCAGGTAACTTATTATTAACTAATCCTTGTAGGTTTACCTCAGGTAACTTATTATTAACTAACCTTGTAGGTTTACCTCAGGTAACTTATTATGTAACTAACCTTGTAGGTTTACCTCAGGTAACTTATTATTAACTATCCTTGTAGGTTTACCTCAGGTAACTTATTATTAACTAATCCTTGTAGGTTTAACCTCAGGTAACTTATTATTAACTAGCCTTGTAGGTTACCTCAGGTAACTTATTATTAACTAACCTTGTAGGTTTACCTCAGGTAACTTATTATTAACTATCCTTGTAGGTTTACCTCAGGTAACTTATTATGAACTATCCTTGTAGGTTTACCTCAGGTAACTTATTATTAACTATCCTTGTAGGTTTACCTCAGGTAACTTATTATTAACTATCCTTGTAGGTTTACCTCAGGTAACTTATTATTAACTATCCTTGTAGGTTTACCTCAGGTAACTTATTAACTATCCTTGTAGGTTTACCTCAGGTAACTTATTATTAACTATCCTTGTAGGTTTACCTCAGGTAACTTATTATTAACTATCCTTGTAGGTTTACCTCAGGTAACTGATTATTAACTATCCTTGTAGGTTTACCTCAGGTAACTGATTATTAACTAACCTTGTAGGTTTACCTCAGGTAACTTATTATTAACTATCCTTGTAGGTTTACCTCAGGTAACTTATTATTAACTATCCTTGTAGGTTTACCTCAGGTAACTTATTATTAACTATCCTTGTAGGTTTACCTCAGGTAACTTATTATTAACTATCCTTGTAGGTTTACCTCAGGTAACTTATTATTAACTATCCTTGTAGGTTTACCTCAGGTAACTTATTATTAACTAACCTTGTAGGTTTACCTCAGGTAACTTATTATTAACTATCCTTGTAGGTTTTACCTCAGGTAACTTATTATTAACTATCCTTGTAGGTTTACCTCAGGTAACTTATTTATTAACTACCTTGTAGGTTTACCTCAGGTAACTTATTATTAACTAAGCCTTGTAGTTTACCTCAGGTAACCTGATTATTAACTATCCTTGTAGGTTTACCTCAGGTAACTTATTATTAACTATCCGTGTAGGTTTACCTCAGGTAACTTATTATTAACTATCCTTGTAGTTTACCTCGGTAACTTATTATTAACTATCCTATGTAGAGTTTACCTCAGGTAACTATTATTAACTACCTTGTAGGTTTACCTCAGGTAACTTATTATTAACTAATCCTTGTAGGTTTACCTCAGGTAACTTATTATTAACTAACCTTGTAGGTTTACCTCAGGTACTTATTATTAACTATCCTTGTAGGGTTTACCTCAGGTAACCTTATTATTAACTATCCTTGTATGTTTACCTCAGGTAACTTATTATTAACTAACATTGTAGGTTTACCTCAGGTAACTTATTATTAACTATCCTGTGGTTACCTCAGGTAACTGATTATTACTAACCTTGTAGGTTTACCTCAGGTAACTTATTATTAACTATCCTTGTAGGTTTACCTCAGGTAACTTATTATTAACTATCCATTGTAGGTTTACCTCAGGTAACTTATTATTACTATCCTTGTAGGTTTACCTCAGTAACTTATTATTAACTACCTTGTAGGTTACCTCAGGTAACTTATTATTAACTATCCTTGTAGTTTACCTCAGTAACTTATTATTAACTACCTTGTAGGGTTTACCTCAGGTAACTTATTATTAACTATCCTTGTAGGTTTACCCTCAGGTAACTTATTATTAACTATCCTTGTAGGTTTACCTCAGGTAACTTATTATTAACTATCCTTTTAGTTTACCTCAGGTAACTTATTATTAACTATCCTTGTAGGTTTACCTCAGGTAACTGATTATTAACTATCCTTGTAGGTTTACCTCAGGTAACTGATTATTAACTAACCTTGTAGGTTTACCTCAGGTAACTTATTATTAACTATCCTTGTAGGTTTACCTCAGGGTAACTTATTATTAACTAACTTGTAGGTTTACCTCAGGTACTTATTATTAACTATCCTTGTAGGTTTACCTCAGGTAACCTTATTATTAACTATCCTTGTAGGTTTACCTCAGGTAACTTATTATTAACTAACCTTGTAGGTTTACCTCAGGTAACTTATTATTAACTAACTTGTAGGTTTACCTCAGGTACTTATTATTACTAGCCTTGTAGTTTACCTCAGGTAACTTATTATTAACTAAACTTGTAGGTTTACCTCAGGTAACTTATTATTAACTAACCTTGTAGGTTTACCTCAGGTAACTTATTATTAACTATCCTTGTAGGTTTACCTCAGGTAACTTATTATTATAACTAACCTTGGTAGGTTACCTCAGGTAACTTATTATTAACTAACCTTGTAGGTTTACCTCAGGTAACTTATTATTAACTATCCTTGTAGGTTTACCTCAGGTAACTTATTATTAACTAACCTTGTAGGTGTACCTCAGGTAACTTATTATTAACTATCCTTGTAGGTTTACCTCAGGTAACTTATTATTAACTATCCTTGTAGGTTTACCTCAGGTAACTTATTATTAACTATCCTTGTAGGGTTTACCTCAGGTAACTTATTATATAACTACCTTGTAGGTTTACCTCAGGTAACTTATTATTAAACTATCCTTGTAGGTTTACCTCAGGTAACTTATTATTAACTATCCTTGTAGGTTTACCTCAGGTAACTTATTATTAACTATCCTTGTAGGTTTACCTCAGGTAACTTATTATTAACTACCTTGTAGGTTTACCTCAGGTAACTTATTATTAACTATCCTTGTAGGTTTACCTCGATGTAACCTTAGGTTACCTCAGTAACTTTTATTAACTACCTTGTAGGTTTTACCTCAGGTAACTTATTATTAACTATCCTTGTAGGTTTACCTCAGGTAACTTATTATTAACTAACCTTGTAGGTTTACCTCAGGTAACTTTATTATTAACTACCTTGTAGGTTTACCTCAGGTACTTATTATTACTACCTTGTAGGTTTACCTCAGGTAACTATTATTAACTAGCCTTGTAGGTTTACCTCAGGTAACTATTATTAACTACCTTGTAGGTTTACCTCAGGTAACTTATTATTAACTATCCTTGTAGGTTTACCTCAGGTAACTTATTATTAACTATCCTTGTAGGTTTACCTCAGGTAACTTATTATTAACTACCTTGTAGGTTTACCTCAGGTAACTTATTATTAACTAACCTTGTAGGTTTACCTCAGGTAACTTATTATTAACTATCCTTGTAGGTTTACCGCAGGTAACTTAGTATTAACTATCCTTGTAGGTTTACCTCAGGTAACTTATTATTAACTATCCTTGTAGGTTTACCTCAGGTAACTTATTATTAACTATCCTTGTAGGTTTACCTCAGGTACTTATTATTAACTATCCTTGTAGGTTTACCTCAGGTAACTTATTATTAACTATCCTTGTAGGTTTACCTCAGGTAACTTATTATTAACTATCCTTGTAGGTTTACCTCAGGTAACTTATTATAACTATCCTTGTAGGTTTACCTCAGGTAACTTATTATTAACATCCTTGTAGGTTTACCTCAGGTAACTATTATTAACTATCCTTGTAGGTTTACCTCAGGTAACTTATTATTAACTATCCTTGTAGGTTTACCTCAGGTAACTTTATTATTAACTAACCTTGTAGGTTTACCTCAGGTAACTTATTATTAACTACCTTGTAGGTTTACCTCAGGTAACTTATTATTAACTATCCTTGTAGGTTTACCTCAGGTAACTTATTATTAACTATCCTTGTAGGTTTACCTCAGGTAACTTATATTAACTATCCTTGTAGGTTTACCTCAGGTAACTTATTATTAACTATCCTTGTAGGTTTACCTCAGGTAACTTATTATTAACTATCCTTGTAGGTTTACCTCAGGTAACTATTATTAACTAACCTTGTAGGTTTACCTCAGGTAACTTATTATTAACTATCCTTGTAGGTTTACCTCAGGTAACTTATTATTAACTAACCTTGTAGGTTTACCTCAGGTACTTATTATTAACTATCCTTGTAGGTTTACCTCAGGTAACTTATTATTAACTAACCTTGTAGGTTTACCTCAGGTAACTTATTATTAACTATCCTTGTAGGTTTACCTCAGGTAACTTATTATTAACTAACCTTGTAGGTTTACCTCAGGTAACTGATTATTAACTAACCTTGTAGGTTTACCTCAGGTAACTTATTATTAACTAACCTTGTAGGTTTACCTCAGGTAACTTATTATTAACTATCCTTGTAGGTTTACCTCAGGTAACTTATTATTAACTATCCTTGTAGGTTTACCTCAGGTAACTTATTATAACTATCCTTGTAGGTTTACCTCAGGTAACTTATTATTAACTATCCTTGTAGGTTTACCTCAGGTAACTTATTATTAACTATCCTTGTAGGTTACCTCAGGTAACTTATTATTAACTATCCTTGTAGGTTTACCTCAGGTAACTTATATTAACTATCCTTGTAGGTTTACCTCAGGTAACTTATTATTAACTATCCTTGTAGGTTTACCTCAGGTAACTTTTATTAACTATCCTTGTAGGTTTACCTCAGGTAACTTATTATTAACTATCCTTGTAGGTTTACCTCAGGTAACTTATTATTAACTATCCTTGTAGGTTTACCTCAGGTAACTTATTATTAACATATCCTTGTAGGTTTACCTCAGGTAACTTATTATTAACTACCTTGTAGGTTTACCTCAGGTACTTATTATTAACTATCCTTGTAGGTTACCTCAGGTAACTTATTATTAACTATCCTTGTAGGGTTACCTCAGGTAACTTATTATTAACTATCCTTGTAGGTTTACCTCAGGTAACTGTATTATTAACTATCCTTGTAGGTTTACCTCAGGTAACTTATTATTAACTATCCTTGTAGGTTTACCTCAGGTAACTTATTATTAACTAACCTTGTAGGTTTACCTCAGGTAACTTATTATTAACTATCCTTGTAGGTTTACCTCAGGTAACTTATTATTACTATCCTTGTAGGTTTACCTCAGGTAACTTATTATTAACTATCCTTGTAGGTTTACCTCAGGTAACTTATTATTAACTAACCTTGTAGGTTTACCTCAGGTAACTTATTATTAACTACCTTGTAGGTTTACCTCAGGTAACTTATTATTAACTAACCTTGTAGGTTTACCTCAGGTAACTTATTATTAACTATCCTTGTAGGTTTACCTCAGGTAACTTATTATTAACTATCCTTGTAGGTTTACCTCAGGTAACTTATTATTAACTATCCTTGTAGGTTTACCTCAGGTAACTTATTATTAACTATCCTTGTAGGTTTACCTCAGGTAACTTATTATTAACTATCCTTGTAGGTTTACCTCAGGTAACTTATTATTAACTAACCTTGTAGGTTTACCTCAGGTAACTTATTATTAACTATCCTTGTAGGTTTACCTCAGGTAACTTATTATTAACTACCTTGTAGGTTTACCTCAGGTAACTTATTATTAACTATCCTTGTAGGTTTACCTCAGGTAACTTATTATTAACTCTCCTTGTAGGTTTACCTCAGGTAACTTATTATTAACTATCCTTGTAGGTTTACCTCAGGTAACTTATTATTAACTATCCTTGTAGGTTTACCTCAGGTAACTTATTATTAACTAACCTTGTAGGTTTACCTCAGGTAACTTATTATTAACTATCCTTGTAGGTTTACCTCAGGTAACTTATTATTAACTATCCTTGTAGGTTTACCTCAGGTAACTTATTATTAACTATCCTTGTAGGTTTACCTCAGGTAACTTATTATTAACTATCCTTGTAGGTTTACCTCAGGTAACTTATTATTAACTATCCTTGTAGGTTTACCTCAGGTAACTTATTATTAACTATCCTTGTAGGTTTACCTCAGGTAACTTATTATTAACTATCCTTGTAGGTTTACCTCATGTAACTGATTATTAACTATCCTTGTAGGTTTACCTCAGGTAACTTATTATTAACTATCCTTGTAGGTTTACCTCAGGTAACTTATTATTAACTATCCTTGTAGGTTTACCTCAGGTAACTTATTATTAACTATCCTTGTAGGTTTACCTCAGGTAACTTATTATTAACTATCCTTGTAGGTTTACCTCAGGTAACTTATTATTAACAAACCTTGTAGGTTTACCTCAGGTAACTTATTATTAACTAACCTTGTAGGTTTACCTCAGGTAACTTATTATTAACTATCCTTGTAGGTTTACCTCAGGTAACTTATTATTAACTAACCTTGTAGGTTTACCTCAGGTAACTTATTATTACCTATCCTTGTAGGTTTACCTCAGGTAACTTATTATTATCTATCCTTGTAGGTTTACCTCAGGTAACTTATTATTAACTACCTTGTAGGTTTACCTCAGGTAACTTATTATTAACTATCCTTGTAGGTTTACCTCAGGTAACTTATTATTATTAACTAACCTTGTAGGTTTACCTCAGGTAACTTATTATTAACTAACCTTTTAGGTTTACCTCAGGTAACTTATTATTAACTACCTTGTAGGTTTACCTCAGGTAACTTATTATTAACTATCCTTGTAGGTTTACCTCAGGTAACTTATTATTAACTATCCTTGTAGGTTTACCTCAGGTAACTTATTAAACTATCCTTGTAGGTTTACCTCAGGTAACTTTATTAACATCCTTGTAGGTTTACCTCAGGTAACTTATTATTAACTACCTTGTAGGTTTACCTCAGGTAACTTATTATTAACTATCCTTGTAGGTTTACCTCAGGTAATATTATTAAACTATCCTTGTAGGTTTACCTCAGGTAACTTATTATTAACTATCCTTGTAGGTTTACCTCAGGTAACTTATTATTAACTATCCTTGTAGGTTTACCTCAGGTAACTTATTATTAACTATCCTGTAGGTTTACCTCAGGTAACTTATTATTAACTCCTTGTAGGTTTACCTCAGGTAACTTATTAACTATCCTTGTAGGTTTACCTCAGGTAACTTATTATTAACTATCCTTGTAGGTTACCTCAGGTAACTTATTATTAACTAACCTTGTAGGTTTACCTCAGGTAACTTATTATTAACTAACCTTGTAGGTTACCTCAGGTAACTTATTATTAACTATCCTTGTAGGTTTACCTCAGGTAACTTATTATTAACTCCTTGTAGGTTTACCTCAGGTAACTTATTTTAACTATCCTTGTAGGTTTACCTCAGGTAACTTATTATTAACTATCCTTGTAGGTTTACCTCAGGTAACTTATTATTAACTAACCTTGTAGGTTTACCTCAGGTAACTTATTATTAACTATCCTTGTAGGTTTACCTCAGGTAACTTATTATTAACTATCCTTGTAGGTTTACCTCAGGTAACTTATTATTAACTAACCTTGTAGGTTTACCTCAGGTAACTTATTATTAACTATCCTTGTAGGTTTACCTCAGGTAACTTATTATTAACTATCCTTGTAGGTTTACCTCAGGTAACTTATTATTAACTAACCTTGTAGGTTTACCTCAGGTAACTTATTATTAACTATCCTTGTAGGTTTACCTCAGGTAACTTATTATTAACTATCCTTGTAGGTTTACCTCAGGTAACTTATTAACTATCCTTGTAGGTTTACCTCAGGTAACTTATTATTAACTATCCTTGTAGGTTTACCTCAGGTAACTTATTATTAACTAACCTTGTAGGTTTACCTCAGTAACTTATTATTAACTAACCTTGTAGGTTTACCTCAGGTAACTTATTATTAACTATCCTTGTAGGTTTACCTCAGGTAACTTATTATTAACTATCCTTGTAGGTTTACCTCAGGTAACTTATTATTAACTATCCTTGTAGGTTTACCTCAGTAACTTATTATTAACTCCTTGTAGGTTTACCTCAGGTACTTATTATTAACTAACCTTTAGGTTTACCTCAGGTAACTTATTAACTATCCTTGTAGGTTTACCTCAGTAACTTATTATTAACTATCCTTGTAGGTTTACCTCAGGTAACTTATTATTAACTAACCTTGTAGGTTTACCTCAGGTAACTTATTATTAACTATCCTTGTAGGTTTACCTCAGGTAACTTATTATTAACTATCCTTGTAGTTTTACCTCAGGTAACTTATTATTATCTATCCTTGTAGGTTTACCTCAGGTAACCTATTATTAACTATCCTTGTAGGTTTACCTCAGGTAACTTATTATTAACTAACCTTGTAGGTTTACCTCAGGTAACTTATTATTAACTATCCTTGTAGGTTTACCTCAGGTAACTTATTATTAACTATCCTTGTAGGTTTACCTCAGGTAACTTATTATTAACTATCCTTGTAGGTTTACCTCAGGTACTT
>NW_021822508.1:0-24851 GCF_901001165.1 Salmo trutta
ACAAGTGTTGGTTCTACCTATATACAACGTGTGGTTGGTTCTACGCCATACAAGTGTGGTTCTACCGCCATACAACGTGTTGGTTCTACCGCCATACAACGTGTTGGTTCTACCCCTATACAACGTGTTGGTTCTACCTCTATACAACGTGTTGGTTCTACCTCTATACAACGTGTTGGTTCTACCGCTATACAACGTGTTGGTTCTACCTCTATACAACGTGTTGGTTCTACCGCTATACAACGTGTTGGTTCTACCGCTATACAACGTGTTGGTTCTACCGCTATACAACGTGTTGGTTCTACCGCTATACAACGTGTTGGTTCTACCGCTATACAACGTGTTGGTTCTACCGCTATACAACGTGTTGGTTCTACCGCTATACAACGTGTTGGTTCTACCGCTACACAACGTGTTGGTTCTACCGCTACACAACGTGTTGGTTCTACCGCTACACAACGTGTTGGTTGTACAGCTACACAACGTGTTGGTTGTACAGCTACACAACGTGTTGGTTCTACCGCTACACAACGTGTTGGTTCTACCGCTATACAACGTGTTGGTTCTACCGCTATACAACGTGTTGGTTCTACCGCTATACAACGTGTTGGTTCTACCGCTATACAACGTGTGGTTCTACCGCTATACAACGTGTTGTTCTACCGCTATACAACGTGTTGGTTCTACCGCTATACAACGTGTTGGTTCTACCGCTATACAACGTGTTGGTTCTACCGCTATACAACGTGTTGGTTCTACCGCTATACAACGTGTTGGTTCTACCGCTATACAACGTGTTGGTTCTACCGCTATACAACGTGTTGGTTCTACCGCTATACAACGTGTTGGTTCTACCTCTATACAACGTGTTGGTTCTACCTCTATACAACGTGTTGGTTCTACCTCTATACAACGTGTTGGTTCTACCGCTATACAACGTGTTGGTTCTACCTCTATACAACGTGTTGGTTCTACCGCCATACAACGTGTTGGTTCTACCGCCATACAACGTGTTGGTTCTACCGCCATACAACGTGTTGGTTCTACCCCTATACAACGTGTTGGTTCTACCTCTATACAACGTGTTGGTTCTACCTCTATACAACGTGTTGGTTCTACCGCTATACAACGTGTTGGTTCTACCTCTATACAACGTGTTGGTTCTACCGCTATACAACGTGTTGGTTCTACCGCTATACAACGTGTTGTGTTGGTTCTACCGCTATACAACGTGTTGGTTCTACCGCTATACAACGTGTTGGTTCTACCGCTATACAACGTGTTGGTTCTACCGCTATACAACGTGTTGGTTCTACCGCTATACAACGTGTTGGTTCTACCGCTACACAACGTGTTGGTTCTACCGCTATACAACGTGTTGGTTCTACGCTATACAACGTGTTGGTTCTACCGCTATACAACGTTGGTTCTACCGCTATACAACGTGTTGGTTCTACCGCTATACAACGTGTTGGTTCTACCGCTATACAACGTGTTGGTTCTACCGCTATACAACGTGTTGGTTCTACCGCTATACAACGTGTTGGTTCTACCGCTATACAAGTGTTGGTTCTACCGCTATACAACGTGTTGGTTCTACCGCTATACAACGTGTTGGTTCTACCGCTATACAACGTGTTGGTTCTACCGCTATACAACGTGTTGGTTCTACCGCTATACAACGTGTTGGTTCTACCGCTATACAACGTGTTGGTTCTACCGCTATACAACGTGTTGGTTCTACCGCTATACAACGTGTTGGTTCTACCGCTATACAACGTGTTGGTTCTACCGCTATACAACGTGTTGGTTCTACCGCTATACAACGTGTTGGTTCTACCGCTATACAACATGTTGGTTCTACCGCTATACAACATGTTGGTTCTACCGCTATACAACGTGTTGTGTTGGTTCTACCGCTATACAACGTGTTGTGTTGGTTCTACCGCTATACAACGTGTTGTGTTGGTTCTACCGCTATACAACGTGTTGGTTCTACCGCTATACAACGTGTTGGTTCTACCGCTATAGAGGTGACTGAAGACAGACAACAGAAAACACACACACAACTACAAAATTAAAACGGCGGATAAAACTAAATATCAAATTACAAAACTAAATAGTGGATAAAAAAAACTTCAATAACAAAAATATAAAAACGCAACATGTAAATTGTTTCATGAGCTGAAATAAAAGATTCCAGAAAATTCCCAGACGCACAAAAAGCTAATTTCTCTCCAGTTTTCTGCACACATGTGTTTACATCCCTGTTAGTGAGCGTTTCTCCTTTTTCAAGATAATCCATCCACCTGACAGGTGTGGCATATCAAGAAGCTGATTAAACAGCGTGAACATTACACAGGTGCACCTTGTGCTGGGGGGACAATAAAAGGCCTCTCTAAAATGTGCAGTTTTGTCACACACAACACAATGCCACAGATGTCTCAAGTTTTGAGGGAGCGTGCAATTGGCATGTTGACTGCAGGAATGTCCACCAGAGCTGTTGCCAGATAATTGAATGTTCATTTCTCTACCATAAGCCGTCTCCAACGTCATTTTAGTGAATTTTTGCAGTACGTCTAACTGGCCTCACAACCGCAGACCCACGTGTATGGTGTCGTGTGGTCGAGCGGTTTGCTGATGTCAACGTTGTGAAGAGGGCCCCATGGTGGAGGTGGGGTTATGGTATGGGCCCCATGGTGGAGGTGGGGTTATGGCATGGGCCCCATGGTGGAGGTGGGGTTATGGTATTGGGCCCCATGGTGGAGGTGGGGTTATGGTATGGGCCCCATGGTGGAGGTGGGGTTATGGTATGGGCCCCATGGTGGAGGTGGGGTTATGGTATGGGCCCCATGGTGGAGGTGGGGTTATGGTATGGGCCCCATGGTGGAGGTGGGGTTATGGTATGGGCCCCATGGTGGAGGTGGGGTTATGGTATGGGCCCCATGGTGGAGGTGGGGTTATGGTATGGGCCCCATGGTGGGGTGGGGTTATGGTATGGGCCCCATGGTGGAGGTGGGGTTATGGTATTGGGCCCCATGGTGGAGGTGGGGTTATGGTATGGGCCCCATGGTGGAGGTGGGGTTATGGTATGGGCCCCATGGTGGAGGTGGGGTTATGGTATTGGGCCCATGGTGGAGGTGGGGTTATGGTAGGGCCCCATGGTGGAGGTTGGGTTATGGTAATGGGCGCCCATGGTGGAGGTGGGGTGTATGGTATGGGCCCCGTGTGGAGGTGGGGGTTATGGTATTGGGCCCCATGGTGGAGGTGGGGTTATGGTATTGGGCCCCATGGGTGGAGTGGGGTTATGGTATTGGGCCCCATGGTGGAGGTGGGGTTATGGTATTGGGCCCCATGGTGGGAGGTTGGGGTTATGGTATTGGGGCCCCATGGTGGAGGTGGGGTTATGGTATGTGGGCCCCATGGTGGAGGGTGGGGTTATGGTATTGGGCCCCCTTGTGAGGTGGGGGTTATGGTATTAGGGCCCCATGGTGGAGGTGGGGTTATGGTACTGGGCCCCATGGTGGAGGTGGTTATGGTATTGGGCCCCAATGTGGAGGTGGGGTTATGGGTATTGGGCCCCATGGGGAGGTGGGGTTATGGTATTGGGCAGGCATAAGCTACGGATAACAAACACAATTGCATTTTATCGATGGCAATTTGAATGCACTGAAATACCGTGACGAGATCCTGAGGCCCATTTTCTTTTTAAAGGTATCTGTGACCAACAGATGCATATCTGTATTCCCAGTCATGTGAAATCCATAGATTAGGACCTAATTTATTTATTTAAATTGACTGATTTCCTTCTGTGAACTGTAACTCAGTCAAAATCTATTAAATTGTTGTATGTTGCATTTATATTTTTGGTTCAGTATAAATATCAAACTACAAATCTAAACAGTGGATAAAATAAAAATGAAATACCAAACTACAAAACTAAACAGTGGATAAATTAAAAACCGAAATACCAAACTACAAATCTAAACAGTGGATAAATTAAAAACCGAAATACCAAACTACAAATCTAAACAGTGGATAAATTAAAAACGAAATACCAAAGTAACATCAGTAGATTAATAAACACGCTACAAAACATCTTGTTAATAACGAAGAAGCTTGAACAGGAAACATAAACATTTTAAAAACATTAAAAAGAGAATCGATTACATTTCCATCGTGAATCTTTTCTTAAAGAAGCAGATAATCAAATGATACATCACGGGGGTGTAGACGGACGTCTGTAAATAAACATCTCTTCTCGTAAATCAGGGTCTGTTAGAAATACTATTTTGACCCGCAGTCTGTCGATACGGTGAAGGACTCTTTTTGGATTTGTCGATATTTCTGATTGGGGGGAGTTTTTAATGGGTCTGTAGATATGGTGACTGACAACGATGCCGTTTGACGTGTCGGGGAACGAGTGATTAGCGCCGGCGTTGATAAAGGACAGGAACGGCTCAGTGTGTTTTTTTTAAATTTAAAAACGCTGAATTAAAAAATAAAGAGATTTAGCTAAAATATCTTATTTCAAACCAACACTTCTCTTGAATGATGACGTTTTGTATTAAAAATACTGATTTAAAAATATATTTTTATCTAATGTTAAACCAAGTCTGTCGTGGAAGGGTGAATATTATAACAAAATGAAGACTGATTTTTAACAGATAAAACAGATATATAGTTCTGATCTGAAATCTCTCTAACACCTTGAAATGCCATTCAGATTATTTTCTCTTTGATTTGATATTAAATAAATAAATAAAAAAAAATTTTTGTTTTTTTTAAATGTGCCAAAACAAGACGAGCGATAAGCTAGAAACACTTAACACATAGACTTCCTGGTGTGAGGACTTCCTGGTGTGAGGACTTCCTGGTGTGAGGATCCTCTCTTATCTGGGTAGCCCAGGGCCACACGAGGAGTAACTCGCCTCACCCATACTACCACACAGCGTGTTTAAACAGGCACCTCACACACACACACACACACACACACACACACACACACACACACACACACCACACCACACACACACCACACACCTCCTCTCTGCACCTAACCGCCCACACACGTACAAAGCCCCCTACCTAAGCTACCAGACATAGCAACACCCCCCCCACATAAACACACACACACACCCGAACTACCAACCACGTCCCCCCCCATCCTAATCTCATCACACCAATGCCCAACAACACACACACACACACACCCCCCTGCTTGCTAGTGGAGTGTTTCCAGTCAAATGACCGTTAGGAAGCAGGTTCTGTTTCTGCTGGGGGAGAAAACGGACGTGGTTGGATTAAAACCAGGTAAAAGAGAGGGAACGAGAGAGAGAGAGAGAGAGAGAGAGAGAGAGAGAAACAGGGATGAAAATATAGAGGAATAAGTGAAAACTGGGTGTAGAAAAAGGAAGAAAGAAAAAAACAAGGAAAGTGACAGAGGAGAGGAGCCCAGGACCCTGCCTGGGTCCAAACTAGGCCTCTAGCCCCTATTACTACCAGAGAACCAGAGGAGACGAGGAGGAGAGGAGCCCAGGACCCTGCCTGGGTCCAAACTAGGCCTCTAGCCCCTACTACTACCAGAGAACCCAGAGGAGACGAGGAGAGGAGCCCAGGACCCTGCCTGGGTCCAAACTAGGCCTCTAGCCCCTACTACTACCAGAGAACCCAGAGGAGACGAGGAGGAGAGGAGCCCAGGACCCTGCCTGGGTCCAAACTAGGCCTCTAGCCCCTATTACTACCAGAGAACCAGAGGAGACGAGGAGGAGAGGAGCCCAGGACCCTGCCTGGGTCCAAACTAGGCCTCTAGCCCCTACTACTACCAGAGAACCCAGAGGAGACGAGGAGAGGAGCCCAGGACCCTGCCTGGGTCCAAACTAGGCCTCTAGCCCCTACTACTACCAGAGAACCAGAGGAGACGAGGAGGAGAGGAGGAGAGGAGCCCAGGACCCTGCCTGGGTCCAAACTAGGCCTCTAGCCCCTACTACTACCAGAGAACCCAGAGGAGACGAGGAGGAGAGGAGCCCAGGACCCTGCCTGGGTCCAAACTAGGCCTCTAGCCCCTACTACTACCAGAGAACCCAGAGGAGACGAGGAGGAGAGGAGCCCAGGAACCTGCCTGGGTCCAAACTAGGCTAGCCCCTACTACTACCAGAGAACCAGAGGAGACGAGGAGGAGAGGAGCCCAGGACCCTGCCTGGGTCCAAACTAGGCCTCTAGCCCCTACTACTACCAGAGAACCCAGAGGAGACGAGGAGACGAGGACCCTGCCTGGGTCCAAACTAGGCCTCTAGCCCCTACTACTACCAGAGAACCCAGAGGAGACGAGGAGACGAGGAGACGAGGACCCTGCCTGGGTCCAAACTAGGCCTCTAGCCCCTACTACTACCAGAGAACCCAGAGGAGACGAGGAGAGGTCTTACCTGTGAGTGAGTGCAGATAAATAATTTCCCCCCAACGTTCACAGGAAGAGGAGACACAGATCCGCTCGCCCACCCCGATAGCCGGGCAGACCGGCTTTTAAAGCCTCAAACAAAGTTTGGTGTGCACACACCAAGACCAACGGGACAAAAAGAGGGTGAGAGAGAGGGAGAATAGAGGGGAGGAGAGGAGAGAGTCGGACGACCCCCCCCCCCTCCCTCCCCCAGTGACTGCTGGGTATTGAAGCACTCGTTTTATTATCCTGTTCCATCTGGTTGCTGCTGCAAGAGACAGACACACCCTGGTCTCAGATTGGTGTGTGTGTGTGTGTGTGTGTGTGTGTGTGGTGTGTGTGTGTGTGTTAGACAATGAGAAGTTCGTCCTTCGTCGGACTGTGAGTACAAATAGGGACTGGGCCTTTTCATCTCTCCTCCACCTCCTCCCCTCGCCACCTCCTCCCCTCACCTCCCCTCACCCCTCTCCTCCCCCTCCCATACGCCTCACCCCCTCCTCCCCCCTCTACCGCATCCTCTCTACCGCATCCTCTCTATGCCGCCTCCGCCTCACCCCTCACCACTCCTCCTCCTCCTCCCTCCCCCCCTCTCTCCTGTCCTTGTTCCTGCCCAAACACCAAACTGCAAGACAGTGGACTGGCAGACCCACTGTGTGTGTCCCATGTTTTCACAGGGTGACTAACAGTATTAAAGTCTCTCACTATAGTTACTGTGGGGACCTGTCTATATTCAGACCCCCCCCCTTTCCCCTGGCTAGCCTGTCTATATTCAGACCCCCCTTTCCCTGGCTAGCCTGTCTATATTCAGACCCCCCCCCCTTTCCCCTGGCTAGCCTGTCTATATTCAGACCCCCCCTTTCCCCTGGCTAGCCTGTCTATATTCAGACCCCCCTTTCCCCTGGCTAGCCTGTCTATATTCAGACCCCCTTTCCCCTGGCTAGCCTGTCTATATTCAGACCCCCCCCCTTTCCCCTGGCTAGCCTGTCTATATTCAGACCCCCCTTTCCCCTGGCTAGCCTGTCTATATTCAGACCCCCCTTTCCCCTGGCTAGCCTGTCTATATTCAGACCCCCCCCCCCTTTCCCCTGGCTAGCCTGTCTATATTCAGACCCCCTTTCCCCTGGCTAGCCTGTCTATATTCAGACCCCCCTTTCCCCTGGCTAGCCTGTCTATATTCAGACCCACCTTTCCCCTGGCTAGCCTGTCTATATTCAGACCCCCCTTTTCCCTGGCTAGCCTGTTCTAATTCAGACCCCCCCCCCTTTCCCCTGGCTAGCCTGTCTATTTCAGACCCCCCCCCCCCTTTCCCCTGGCTAGCCTGTCTATATTCAGACCCCCCTTTCCCCTGGCTAGCCTGTCTATATTCAGACCCCACCTTTCCCCTGGCTAGCCTGTCTATATTCAGACCCCCCCCCCTTTCCCCTGGCTAGCCTGTCTATATTCAGACCCCCCCCCCCTTTCCCCTGGCTAGCCTGTCTATATTCAGACCCCCCTTTCCCCTGGCTAGCCTGTCTATATTCAGACCCCCCTTTCCCCCTGGCTTAGCCTTTTGCTTCCCGTATATATTCAGACCCCCCTTTCCCCTGGCTAGCCTGTCTATATTCAGACCCCCCTTTCCCCTGGCTAGCCTGTCTATATTCCAGAGACCCCCCTTTCCCCTGGCTAGCCTGTCTATATTCAGACCCCCCTTTCCCCTGGCTAGCCTGTCTATATTCAGACCCCCCTTTCCCCTGGCTAGCCTGTCTATATTCAGACCCCCTTTCCCCTGGCTAGCCTGTCTATATTCAGACCCCCCCCCCCCTTCCCCTGGCTAGCCTGTCTATATTCAGACCCCCCCCCCTTTCCCCTGGCTAGCCTGTCTATATTCAGACCCCCCTTTCCCCTGGCTAGCCTGTCTATATTCAGACCCCCCCTTTCCCCTGGCTAGCCTGTCTATATTCAGACCCCCCCCCTTTCCTCTGGCTAGCCTGTCTATATTCAGACCCCCCCTTTCCCCTGGCTAGCCTGTCTATATTCAGACCCCCCTTTCCCCTGGCTAGCCTGTCTATATTCAGACCCCCCTTTCCCCTGGCTAGCCTGTCTATATTCAGACCCCCCTTTCCCCTGGCTAGCCTGTCTATATTCAGACCCCCCCCCCTTTCCCCTGGCTAGCCTGTCTAGATTCAGACCCCCTTTCCTGTGGCCTCCCCCCTCCCTCCCCCCTCGTGACCCCCGTGTGCAGACATGAGGTCAAGCTCCAGAGATCACAGGGGGGGGGGGGTAAGATCAGGCCAAACATAGAGCCCCATACCAGCTCTAAAACCTCTCCCTTCCCCTGGTCTGTGTGTGTGTGTGTGTGTGTGTGTGTGTGTGTGTGTGTGTGTGTGTGTGTGTGTGTGTGTGTGTGTGTGTGAGCACTCTTGCAGAAACCTCAGCTCAGGGAAATTCAAATGAGGGAGTAACAGAGTGAGAACAAGAGAAAGAGAGAGAGAGAGAGAGAGATAGAGAGAGAGTCAGAATTAGAGAGAGAGAGAGGGGGGAGAGAGGAGAGAGACAGAATGAGAGAGAGGGGGAGAGAGAGAGGGGAGAGATAGAATTAGAGAGACAGAATGAGAGAGATAGATAGAGGGGGGAGAGAGAGGGGAGGAGAGAGAGGAGAGGGGAGAGAGAGAGAGGGGAGAGAGAGAGAGGGGAGAGACAGAATTAGAGAGACAGAATGAGAGAGACAGAATGAGAGAGATAGATAGAGGGGAGAGACAGAGAGAGGGGGAGAGAGAGAGGGGAGAGAGAGAGGGGTTGCTGAGGTTGCATGTTAGCTAATGTGTAGATCTGAAGAGATTTGCAGAGACCATTTTCTCTCCCTCCCCTCTCTCTCCCCCCTCTCCTCTCCCTGGTTGTGTATCTGTTGTTAGTTTATGGCATTAGCGTTACAAGCAGTGTGTGTGTGTGTGTGTGTGTGTGTATACACATGCTGATTAGAATCCAGTTCTCCACACACTCACATGCATGTCAACACAACACTAACTGGTAGATGGGATGTTCTGGACCAACACAACACTAAACAGGTAGATGGGATGTTCTGGACCAACACAACACTAACAGGTAGATGGGATGTTCTGGACCAACACAACACTAAACAGGTAGATGGGATGTTCTGGACCAACACAACACTAACAGGTAGATGGGATGTTCTGGACCAACACAACACTAACAGGTAGATGGGATGTTCTGGACCAACACAACACTAACAGGTAGATGGGATGTTCTGGACCAACACAACACTAACAGGTAGATGGGATGTTCTGGACCAACACAACACTAACTGGTAGATGGGATGTTCTGGACCAACACAACACTAACTGGTAGATGGGATGTTCTGGACCAACACAACACTAACTGGTAGATGGGATGTTCTGGACCAACACAACACTAAGAGGTAGATGGGATGTTCTGGACCAACACAACACTAACAGGTAGATGGGATGTTCTGGACCAACACAACCCTACTCCCTCCATTTAATGTCTCCCTCCCTCCCTCCCTTTAATGTCTCCCTCCCTCCCTTCTCCCTCCCTCCCTCCCTCCCTTGTCCCTCCCTCCCTCCCTTTAATGTCTCCTTCTCCCTCCCTCCCTTCTCCCTCCCTCCCTCCCTCCCTACCTTTAAGGTCTCCCTCCAGGTTCAGTATGATGCTCTGGTCTCCATCTTGTTTCCCACTGCCTAGAATCATCCAGCTCTCCAGACTGTCAGAGTCCACACTGGAGCTCCTCCTCTTTGGGGCGGGTTTTCTCTAAGGGGGGGTGGGGTCAACAACATAATAAATGGTATTATTCATTAATGCCTGTTAATGACGCAGCACTAAACGGCCAGTTAATCAGAACCAGCGTGGAGTTGGTTCTGGACCGTGCTCCATCTGGGTTTGGAGTACTGCCACCGAGGCTGCCTTCTTTGTGGGCTTTACTCGGCCTCGTCTCAGGATGGTAAGTTGGTGGTTGAAGATATCCCTCTAGTGGTGTGGGGGCTATACTCGGCCTTGTCTCAGGATGGTATGTTGGTGGTTGAAGATATCCCTCTAGTGGTGTGGGGGCCATACTCGGCCTTGTCTCAGGATGGTAAGTTGGTGGTTGAAGATATCCCTCTAGTGGTGTGGGGGCTATGGTCGGCCTTGTCTCAGGATGGTAAGTTGGTGGTTGAAGATATCCCTCTAGTGGTGTGGGGGGCTGTGCTTTGGCAAAGTGGGTGGGGTTATATCTTGCCCTGTCCGGGGGTATCGTCTGACGGGGCCACAGTGTCTTCTGACCCCTCTTGTCTCAGCCTCCAGTATTTATGCTGCAGTAGTTTATGTGTCGGGGGGCTAGGGTCAGTCTGTTATATCTGGAGTATTTCTCTTGTCTTATGTCATGTGTGAATTTAAGTATTTTCTCTCTAATTTGCTCTTTCTCTCTTATTTATTTTTATTTTACCTTTATTTATACAGGTTTATTCTCATTGAGATAAATATCTCTTTTCCAAGAGAGACCTGGTCCAATAGCAGCAAGGGGAACAACATTTCAGACAAAACAACTTACATTACACTAACACAACTATAAACACACATACAGTACAACAAAAACATATTACATTTAAAAACACAAACATCTTGACTAAAAACAGCTGGCCTAAAAACAATTACACTCTTCTATAATATTTACATCGATCAAGTGTTTAAACTCCACCAACGAAACTAGATCGTCACATTTTAAAATGTTCACGAGAGAATTCCAGGACCACGTAGCCGAGTAACTAAAACTATTTCTACCGTGACCTGTTCTAATTTTTGGTACTGTTAGAAGCAAATCAGAATGGGACCGCAATTGATTCTTATTTACTGACCTGATTAAAAAAAAGAACAGAGATAAAATGGCATTTTACCCAATATGGCCTTATAAATCAGTGTATACCAGTGTTTAAGCCTACGCAAGGTCAATGACGACCAGCCAACAGCGCTTTCTTTCTCTCTCTCGGAGGACCTGAGCCCTAGGACCATGCCTCAGGACTACCTGGCATGATGACTCCTTGTTGTCCCCAGTCCACCTGGCCGTGCTGCTGCTCCAGTTTCAACTGTTCTGCCCGCAGCTATGGAACCCTGATCTGTTCACCGGACGTGCTACCTGTCCCAGACCTGATGTCCCAGACCTGCTGTTTTCAACTCTCTAGAGACAGCAGGAGGGGTAGAGATACTCTCA
Organism: Salmo trutta; assembly: GCF_901001165.1. Classification (NCBI taxonomy): domain Eukaryota; kingdom Metazoa; phylum Chordata; class Actinopteri; order Salmoniformes; family Salmonidae; genus Salmo; species Salmo trutta. Next base: position 11,637 of record NW_021822508.1, read on the forward strand.
AAGATCGGCTATGAAAAAGCCAACTGACATTTACCCCTGAGGTGCTGACCTGTTGAACCCTCGACAACCACTGTGATTATTATTATCTGACCCTGCTGGTCATCTATGAACGTTTGAACATCTTGGCCATGTTCTGTTATAATCTCCACCCAGCACAGCCAGAAGAGGACTGGCCCACCCCTCAGAGCCTGGTTCCTCTCTAGGTTTCTAATCTCCACCCAGCACAGCCAGAAGAGGACTGGCCCACCCCTCAGAGCCTGGTTCCTCTCTAGGTTTCTAATCTCCACCCAGCACAGCCAGAAGAGGACTGGTCCACCCCTCAGAGCCTGGTTCCTCTCTAGGTTTCTAATCTCCACCCAGCACAGCCAGAAGAGGACTGGTCCACCCCTCAGAGCCTGGTTCCTCTCTAGGTTTCTAATCTCCACCCCTCAGAGCCTGGTTCCTCTCTAGGTTTCTAATCTCCACCCCTCAGAGCCTGGTTCCTCTCTAGGTTTCTAATCTCCACCCAGCACAGCCAGAAGAGGACTGGCCCACCCCTCAGAGCCTGGTTCCTCTCTAGGTTTCTAATCTCCACCCAGCACAGCCAGAAGAGGACTGGCCCACCCCTCATAGCCTGGTTCCTCTCTAGGTTTCTTCCTAGGTTTTGGCCTTTCTAGGGAGTTTTTCCTAGCCACCGTGCTTCTACACCTGCATTGCTTGCTGTTTGGGGGGTTTTAGGCTGGGTTTCTGTACAGCACTTTGAGATATCAGCTGATGAAAGAAGGGCTTTATCAATAAATTTGATTTGATTTACACAGGCAGTCCAAATCTGATATTTCCCACACTAATTGCCCTTTTGACCAATCACACATCAGATGTTTTTCAGAGCTGATTCTAGAAGGGGGTGGTGTTTCTAGAGATCAATATCGTACCAGAGGGAATCACACACACACACACACACACACACAGTCTCTGTACCTGTGGTGCCGGGGTCGAGGCCTGCAGGGATCCTTTCTTTAACCTCTGACCTTTCGCGCTACACACCCCGTCATCTTCCTCCGTGTTGTCCGACACCGTGATGACGTCGTCTTGACTCGAGTCGATGACTATCACCTCCTGGAACGACCTTTGGCGTCTGGGGTCGCCTTCGGAATGATAGAGGAGAGTTATGGGGGTTTTGGCGTCTGGGGTCTCCTTCAGAATGATAGAGGAGAGTTATGGGGGTTTTGGAGTCTGGGGTCGCCTTCGGAATGATAGAGGAGAGTTATGGGGGTTTTGGAGTCTGGGGTCGCCTTCGGAATGATAGAGGAGAGTTATGGGGGTTTTGGCGTCGCCTTCGGAATGATAGAGGAGAGTTATGGGGGTTTTGGAGTCTGGGGTCGCCTTCGGAATGATAGAGGAGAGTTATGGGGGTTTTGGAGTCTGGGGTCTCCTTCGGAATGATAGAGGAGAGTTATGGGGGTTTTGGAGTCTGGGGTCACCTTCGGAATGATAGAGGAGAGTTATGGGGGTTTTGGAGTCTGGGGTCACCTTCGGAATGATAGAGGAGAGTTATGGGGGTTTTGGAGTCTGGGGTCACCTTCGGAATGATAGAGGAGAGTTATGGGGGTTTTGGAGTCTGGGGTCACCTTCGGAATGATAGAGGAGAGTTATGGGGGTTTTGGAGTCTGGGGTCACCTTCGGAATGATAGAGGAGAGTTATGGGGGTTTTGGAGTCTGGGGTCACCTTCGGAATGATAGAGGAGAGTTATGGGGGTTTTGGAGTCTGGGGTCACCTTCGGAATGATAGAGGAGAGTTATGGGGGTTTTGGAGTCTGGGGTCACCTTCGGAATGATAGAGGAGAGTTATGGGGGTTTTGGAGTCTGGGGTCGCCTTCGGAATGATAGAGGAGAGTTATGGGGGTTTTGCGTCTGGGGTCACCTTCGGAATGATAGAGGAGAGTTATGGGGGTTTTGCGTCTGGGGTCGCCTTCGGAATGATAGAGGAGAGTTATGGGGGTTTTGTTTGGCAACGTAAGGAAATGGACACCAAAAAATAACTGATATACCTGTTGAAACAGTGGTTATGTATCATAATTAGAGCTATAGAGGTAAACGTATTGTTGAAACAGTGGTTATGTATCATAATTAGAGCTATAGAGGTAAACGTATTGTTGAAACAGTGGTTATGTATCATAATTAGAGCTATAGAGGTAAACGTATTGTTGAAACAGTGGTTATGTATCATAATTAGGGCTATAGAGGTAAACGTATTGTTGAAACAGTGGTTATGTATCATAATTAGGGCTATAGAGGTAAACGTATTGTTGAAACAGTGGTTATGTATCATAATTAGGGCTATAGAGGTAAACGTATTGTTGAAACAGTGGTTATGTATCATAATTAGGGCTATAGAGGTAAACGTATTGTTGAAACAGTGGTTATGTATCATAATTAGAGCTATAGAGGTAAACGTATTTCTACCGAACCGTTCAGGGACCCAGATTCAGTCAGCACTGTGAACCACAATGAATGAATGAAGAAATATATATGTATGATGGAACTAGAATGATGGAACTAAAAACGACCAAACTAGAATGATGGAACTAGAATGACGGAACTAAAACGACGGAACTAAAACGACGGAACTAAAACGACGGAACTAAAACGACGGAACTAGAACGACGGAACTAGAACGACGGAACTAGAACGACGGAACTAGAATGACGGAACTAGAATGACGGAACTAAAAGTTAAATGAGAAGTATATTGTACAACGGACAAGAGCCAACGGGTAGTTAGGCTGCTAGTTAACCATCTGAATGGAGGTGGTGTTACTGTAGACTGCTAGTTAACCATCTGAATGGAGGTGGTGTTACTGTAGACTGCTAGTTAACCATCTGAATGGAGGTGGTGTTACTGTAGACTGCTAGTTAACCATCTGAATGGAGGTGGTGTTACTGTAGGCTGCTAGTTAACCATCTGAATGGAGGTGGTGTTACTGTAGGCTGCTAGTTAACCATCTGAATGGAGGTGGTGTTACTGTAGACTGCTAGTTAACCATCTGAATGGAGGTGGTGTTACTGTAGACTGCTAGTTAACCATCTGAATGGAGGTGGTGTTACTGTAGGCTGCTAGTTAACCATCTGAATGGAGGTGGTGTTACTGTAGACTGCTAGTTAACCATCTGAATGGAGGTGGTGTTACTGTAGACTGCTAGTTAACCATCTGAATGGAGGTGGTGTTACTGTAGACTGCTAGTTAACCATCTGAATGGAGGTGGTGTTACTGTAGACTGCTAGTTAACCATCTGAATGGAGGTGGTGTTACTGTAGACTGCTAGTTTAACCATCTGAATGGAGGTGGTGTTCTGTGTTACTGTAGACTGCTAGTTAACCATCTGAATGGAGGTGGTGTTACTGTAGACTGCTAGTTAACCATCTGAATGGAGGTGGTGTTCTGTAGACTGCTAGTTAACCATCTGAATGGAGGTGGTGTTACTGTAGACTGCTAGTTAACCATCTGAATGGAGGTGGTGTTCTGTGTTACTGTAGACTGCTAGTTAACCATCTGAATGGAGGTGGTGTTACTGTGTTACTGTAGACTGCTAGTTAACCATCTGAATGGAGGTGGTGTTCTGTGTTACTGTAGGCTGCTAGTTAACCATCTGAATGGAGGGAGGTGGTGTTCTGTGTTACTGTAGACTGCTAGTTAACCATCTGAATGGAGGTGGTGTTACTGTAGACTGCTAGTTAACCATCTGAATGGAGGTGGTGTTCTGTGTTACTGTAGACTGCTAGTTAACCATCTGAATGGAGGTGGTGTTACTGTAGACTGCTAGTTAACCATCTGAATGGAGGTGGTGTTACTGTAGACTGCTAGTTAACCATCTGAATGGAGGTGGTGTTACTGTAGACTGCTAGTTAACCATCTGAATGGAGGTGGTGTTCTGTGTTACTGTAGACTGCTAGTAACCATCTGAATGGAGGTGGTGTTACTGTAGACTGCTAGTTAACCATCTGAATGGAGGTGGGTGTTACTGTGTTACTGTAGACTGCTAGTAACCATCTGAATGGAGGTGGTGTTCTGTGTTACTGTAGACTGCTAGTTAACCATCTGAATGGAGGTGGTGTTCTGTGTACTGTAGGCTGCTAGTTAACCATCTGAATGGAGGTGGTGTTACTGTAGACTGCTAGTTAACCATCTGAATGGAGGTGGTGTTACTGTAGACTGCTAGTTAACCATCTGAATGGAGGTGGTGTTACTGTAGACTGCTAGTTAACCATCTGAATGGACGGTGGTGTTACTGTAGACTGCTAGTTAACCATCTGAATGGAGGTGGTGTTAATGTAGACTGCTAGTTAACCATCTGAATGGAGGTGGTGTTACTGTAGACTGCTAGTTAACCATCTGAATGGAGGTGGTGTTACTGTAGACATCTAGTTAACCATCTGAATGGAGGTGGTGTTACTGTAGACTGCTAGTTAACCATCTGAATGGAGGTGGTGTTACTGTAGACTGCTAGTTAACCATCTGAATGGAGGTGGTGTTACTGTAGACTGCTAGTTAACCATCTGAATGGAGGTGGTGTTACTGTAGACTGCTAGTTAACCATCTGAATGGAGGTGGTGTTACGGTAGACTGCTAGTTAACCATCTGAATGGAGGTGGTGTTCTGTAGACTGCTAGTTAACCATCTGAATGGAGGTGGTGTTTACTGTAGACTGCTAGTTAACCATCTGAATGGAGGTGGGTTATGTTACTGTAGACTGCTAGTTAACCATCTGAATGGAGGTGGTGTTCTGTGTTACTGTAGACTGCTAGTTAACCATCTGAATGGAGGTGGTGTGTACTGTAGACTGCTAGTAACCATCTGAATGGAGGTGGTGTTCTGTGTTACTGTAGACTGCTAGTTAACCATCTGAATGGAGGTGGTGTTACTGTAGACTGCTAGTTAACCATCTGAATGGAGGTGGTGTTACTGTAGACTGCTAGTTAACCATCTGAATGGAGGTGGTGTTACTGTAGACTGCTAGTTAACCATCTGAATGGAGGTGGTGTTACTGTAGACTGCTAGTTAACCATCTGAATGGAGGTGGTGTTCTGTGTTACTGTAGGCTGCTAGTTAACCATCTGAATGGAGGGAGGTGGTGTTCTGTGTTACTGTAGACTGCTAGTTAACCATCTGAATGGAGGTGGTGTTACTGTAGACTGCTAGTTAACCATCTGAATGGAGGTGGTGTTACTGTAGACTGCTAGTTAACCATCTGAATGGAGGTGGTGTTCTGTGTTACTGTAGACTGCTAGTTAACCATCTGAATGGAGGTGGTGTTACTGTAGACTGCTAGTTAACCATCTGAATGGAGGTGGTGTTACTGTGTTACTGTAGACTGCTAGTTAACCATCTGAATGGAGGTGGTGTTCTGTGTTACTGTAGACTGCTAGTTAACCATCTGAATGGAGGTGGTGTTACTGTAGACTGCTAGTTAACCATCTGAATGGAGGTGGTGTTACTGTAGACGATGCTAGTTAACCATCTGAATGGAGGTGGTGTTACTGTAGACTGCTAGTTAACCATCTGAATGGAGGTGGTGTTCTGTGTTACTGTAGACTGCTAGTTAACCATCTGAATGGAGGTGGTGTTACTGTAGACTGCTAGTTAACCATCTGAATGGAGGTGGTGTTACTGTAGACTGCTAGTTAACCATCTGAATGGAGGTGGTGTTCTGTGTTACTGTAGACTGCTAGTTAACCATCTGAATGGAGGTGGTGTTACTGTAGGCTGCTAGTTAACCATCTGAATGGAGGTGGTGTTACTGTAGACTGCTGGTTAACCATCTGAATGGAGGTGGTGTTTACTGTAGACTGCTAGTTAACCATCTGAATGGAGGTGGTGTTACTGTAGACTGCTAGTTAACCATCTGAATGGAGGTGGTGTTCTGTGTTACTGTAGACTGCTAGTTAACCATCTGAATGGAGGTGGTGTTACTGTAGACTGCTAGTTAACCATCTGAATGGAGGTGGTGTTACTGTGTTACTGTAGACTGCTAGTTAACCATCTGAATGGAGGTGGTGTTCTGTGTTACTGTAGACTGCTAGTTAACCATCTGAATGGAGGTGGTGTTCTGTGTTACTGTAGGCTGCTAGTTAACCATCTGAATGGAGGTGGTGTTACTGTAGACTGCTAGTTAACCATCTGAATGGAGGTGGTGTTACTGTAGACTGCTAGTTAACCATCTGAATGGAGGTGGTGTTACTGTAGACTGCTAGTTAACCATCTGAATGGAGGTGGTGTTCTGTGTTACTGTAGGACACAGGAAGTCACACAGACTCAATTAGCCTAGCTAGCTGGCTAGCTAACTACAAGGTAGCAGTACAGACGCAGACAGTGAGTGGACATTCACACACCTTTGGATAAAGCCCTGTATAAACACACACACTCACCTTTGGAGAGACCTCTCTGCTGTTTCATACCCTGTTGGGTTTTCTGTTTGACTGTTAGTTTTTTCTGCTCTGTGTCCCCCACCAGGTGTTGCCGTAGATCTCTGTTACCATGATCACGTGACTTGGACGGCTGCTTTCGTTTGGCCTTGCGCCCATCTTCCTCCTCCTCCTCCTCCTCCTCCTCCTCCTCTCCAGGGTTCTCTCCGTGGCTGGAGGAGAGGCGCCTGTCCTCCTCCTCCTCCTCCTTCTCTCCAGGGTTCTCTCCATGGCTGGAGGAGAGGCGCCTGTCTTCCTCCTCCTCCTCCTTCTCTCCAGGGTTAGAGGAGTAGTGAAGCTGGCTGTAGAGTCTGAACTCTAGTTCACTGTCTTCAACCTCTGACCCCTCTGACTCCTCCCCATACAGCTCATCCTCTAGCTCCGCCCTGTCCACGTAGCCCGCGAACATCACCACAGAGGTCACAACACCCTGCAGGGAGAGAGAGAGAGAGAGAGGGAGAGACAGAGAGGAGAGACAGAGAGGAGAGACAGAGACAGAGAGAGACAGAGAGAAACAGAGAGAGACAGAGAGACAGAAGAGACAGAGAGACAGAGAGAGACAGAGAGGGAGGGAGGGAGAGAGGGAGGGAGAGAGAGAGACACAGAGAGGGAGAGAGAGACAAATATGACATTTGAAATGTCTTTATTATTTTGGAACTTGTGTATGTGTAATATTTACTGTTAATTATTATTTTTTGTTTATTATCTATTTCACTTGCTTTGACAATGTTATCATATGTTTCCCCCATGTCAATAAAGACCTTACATTGAAGAGAGAAGAGAAAATCTGGCATTACCATCATTAAAACTAATGTGAACTCCACCCTACTCATTATCATCATTATCATCAAACTAATGTGAACTCCACCCTACTCATTATCATCATTATCATCAAACTAATGTGAACTCCACCCTACTTCCTGTCACCTATTCGTGCTCACGGTCTGTCTCTCAGTGTGTGTGTGTGTGTGTGTGTGTGTGTGAGAGAGACAGGGAGAGAGGGACAGAGGGATTGTGAGGTCCATTGCCCTGGCCAGTGCTGCGTATCTGTGCCATGATGGCCAGAGATGATTGGCTCCTAGAGCGCCATTGCCCTGGAAACGCCACGCTGACCACTCACAGACCGCCACCCAGGGAATAAGGATAGACGACAGAGTGAGTGAGTGAGTGAGTGAGTGAGTGAGTAGAGAAAAGACAGAAATTATGAGGTGTGTGTGTGTGTGTGTGTGTGTGTGTGTGTGTGTGTGTGTGTGTGTGTGTGTGTGTGTCGTCTGAGGAAATGAAAAAGGCATCTTCATAATGATCAAGGAATCTCCGACCGAAAAACTCAGCCACTGAAGATTGTGCATTGATCCCCGGTGGGTTGGAGGTAACTTTACATTTCAGTGTTCATCTTTATCTCCTGAGCAACGATCGGGTGTGTGACAAATCATCTGAGATGTCTGGAGGGTTTCTACAAGCAGTACAGGGAGATTCATGACTCATTAGGTCGTGATACTGGAGGGGACTGGAGAGGTGAAAACCACCTGGTACCAGACCTGTCCAGCCTCCTGAACTCCCTGGTACCAGACCTGTCCAGCCTCCTGAACTACCTGGTACCAGACCTGTCCAGCCTCCTGAACTACCTGGTACCAGACCTGTCCAGCCTCCTGAACTACCTGGTACCAGACCTGCCCATCCTCCTGAACTACCTGGTACCAGACCTGTCCATCCTCCTGAACTACCTGGTACCAGACCTGTCCATCCTCCTGAACTACCTGGTACCAGACCTGTCCAGCCTCCTGAACACAAACTACCTGGTACCAGACCTGTCCAGCCTCCTGAACACAAACTACCTGGTACCAGACCTGTCCATCCTCCTGAACTACCTGGTACCAGACCTGTCCATCCTCCTGAACACAAACTACCTGGTACCAGACCTGTCCATCCTCCTGAACTCCCTGGTACCAGACCTGTCCAGCGTCCTGAACTACCTGGTATCAGACCTGACCATCCTCCTGAACTACCTGGTACCAGACCTGTCCATCCTCCTGAACTACCTGGTACCAGACCTGTCCAGCCTCCTGAACTACCTGGTACCAGACCTGTCCATCCTCCTGAACTACATGGTACCAGACCTGTCCATCCTCCTGAACTACCTGGTACCAGACCTGTCCATCCTCCTGAACTACCTGGTACCAGACCTGTCCATCCTCCTGAACTACCTGGTACCAGACCTGTCCATCCCCTTGAACTACCTGGTACCAGACCTGTGAATCTCTGGACAGGGGAGAAGAAGGCAAGACGGCTCAGATGTCCCTCTACAAGAGCTTTACATGGTGCCGACCCAAATGACTTCGCTAATACAATGACAAACGGCCCAACGGGAGTTCAGAACAGAGATGGAAGAGCCTGTTACATGACATATGACATCTCTGCTGTTGAAACATGTTTCTAGCTGTGATTTGAGGACTGCAGTCCGTGTATAACTGGTTACAATAAAAAGGCACATGTAAACATGACCGTCTAAAACAAACAGTCAGGTTTGATAAAACATAACAAGACGTGCTCACATACTAGCTAGCTAACTGGCTAACACACATCCACTAACACTAAAAGATGGGGCATCAAAGACGTTATAAAACATGATGTTCAACCGGCCTGTAAGTTCATTTACGACATGCGGACTGTCTTATTAAATGAGTTTGATGCTATCTAAAGTGTTGTGTTAACTAACTATAGTTGGCTAATATGTTAGCATCGGTTTATGCTGCAACTCCACGTGTTTATGAAAGGCCGGTGGCATGTAAACAAAACGCTCTGTTCAACACCGGCGACCGATTCACACACACAACCGGCACCTCTCCGGTTCTCTTCACTACGGCAAAACTACATGCACATATCTCGTTGGTCCCAACGGATAAAAAAATAAATAAACTCACCTGTTTTTTTATAACACAAGAGTATTTCACTCGTTTGCTCACATGCTCTGCTACTTCCGGTGTTGTGGAGAGGGAAGTGGATTGGGCCAACCGTGACCTTTCCCAGGGAGCCGACTGTGTCTGTCTGCGTTCAGACAGTGTCAAGACATTTTGATGAAAGGTCTTCAGCAGCGTCGTAAACTTTAATGTCGCCCTAAAAAAAAATACGTGGAATAGTCCTCATGTTTAATATAACATCACCGTTTATCAATTTATTAAGATTATCATAGACTATTCTATACTACTATAGGATAGCCTATTCATATCACATTAAACCCCTATAAATGTATATATATATTTTTTTAACAAGGGTTCTTCTAAGATCCTCAACGTTCCTTGAAGCGTCCCGTGTGACGCACTGCATCTCAGGGCTAGAGATGTCACTACAGACCCTGGTTCAATTTCTAGGCTGTATCACAACAGACCGTGATTGGGAGTCTCATAGGGTGGCGAAACAATTGGCTCAGCGTCATTCCGGGGTTTGACCAAGGTAGGCAGTCATTGTAAATGTTCTTAAGGTACTTGCCTGGTTAAATAAAAAATATATATATATATATATATATATATATATATATATTTTTTTTTTTTAAATAACTGTAGGTTTCTTGGCACTGAAAAATGCTTGGCTGTGTGAACCTTCACCCCAGTCTGAGGTCCTGAGCGCTCTGGAGTAGGTTTTCATCAAGGATCTCTCTGTACTTTACTCCGTTCATCTTTCCCTCGATCCTGACTTGTCTCCCAGACCCTGCTGCTGAAAAACATCTCCACAGCATGATGCTGCCACCACCATGCTTCACCGTAGGAATGGTGCCAGGTTTCCTCCAGACGTAAGGCCTGATTGGTGGAGTGCTGCAGAGATGGTTGTCCTTCTGGAAGGTTCTCCCATCTCCACAGAGGAACTCTGGAGCTCTGTCAGAGTGACCATCGGGTTCTTGGTCACCTCCCTGACCAAGGCCCTTCTCCCCCGATTGCTCAGTTTGGCCGGGCGGCCAGCTCTAGGAAGAGTCTTGGTGGTTCCAAACTTCTTCCATTTAAGAATGATGGAGGCCACTGTGTTCTTGGGGACCTTCAATGCTGCAGACATTTTTTGGTACCCTTCTCCAGATCTTTGCCTCGACACAATCCTGTCTCTGAGCTCTACGGACAATTCCTTCAGACCTCATGGCTTGGTTTTTGCTCTGACATGCACTGTTAACTGTGTGCCTTTTCAAATCATGTCCAATCAATTGAATTTACCACAGGTGGACTCCAATCAAGTTGTAGAAACATCTCAAGGATGATCAATGGAAACAGGAAGCACCTGAGCTCAATTTCGAGTCTCGTAGCAAAGGGTCTGAATACTTATGTAAATAAGGTTTGATACTTTTGATACATTTGTTAAAATTTCTATAAATCTGTTTTTGCGTTGTCATTATGGGGTATTGTGTGTAGATTGATGAGGAAAAATGTTTAATTTAATCCATTTTAGAATAAGGCTGTAACGTAGCAAAATGTGGAAAAAGTCAAGGAGTCTGAATACGTTCCGTTATGTGTCTGTCTGTGTCTACAAGTATACTGACCAGCAGACACACAAATGGTATTGTTTTGTCTCATAATGTTATACAGTGTCATGTACAGTTGATTGTAATGAACGGTTTCTCTAGAACCTTCCAGGACTCAGTCACAGCAGCCATCTTCCTCCTCCCTGTTTTAATGAATATCCCAGAGGCCTTTTCATTACGGACAAGGTATGTGTGTGAAAACCAGTGTCCAGAAAGTGAACAGTTTTTCATTCATATAATTTTTACCACAAAAAAAAAAAAACGAACAAATCTGAATTATTTTGGTTAATTATTCTGTATAATTATATATGTTTTGTATTGACAGACTTCCCCCCTCCATACACCTCTGATGAATATGACAGGAAACCTATTGGGTCACCATGCACTGCCAAATCATTCTGGCTGTGGCTAGCCTATAGATGACACATCAGCATCAACACGCCAGACCTCTTGGACTCGGGGCTGGGAGTTTACCACATCAACCCATCAGCATCAACACGCCAGACCTCTTGGACTCGGGGCTGGGAGTTTACCACATCGACCCATCAGCATCAACACGCCAGACCTCTTGGACTCGGGGCTGGGAGTTCACCACATCGACCCATCAGCATCAACACGCCAGACCTCTTGGACTCGGGGCTGGGAGTTCACCACATCGACCCATCAGCATCAACACGCCAGACCTCTTGGACTCGGGGCTGGGAGTTTACCCACATCAACCCATCAGCATCAACACGCCAGACCTCTTGGACTCGGTGCTGGGAGTTTACCACGTTTTTTTAACATTATCTGAATTTTTTTGCTTTGTCCGCTAAAATCCTAATAAACACAGACAACTAAAAATATTGTTGTTATTGTTGTTATTATTATTATTATTGTTGTTGTTGTTATTATTGTTGTTGTTATTGTTATTATTGTTGTTGTTGTTATTATTGTTGTTGTTATTGTTGTTGTTATTGTTATTATTGTTGTTGTTATTGTTGTTGTTATTGTTATGCTGATTATTATTTATAATAATGGGGGGGAGAAATATTTACCCCAAAGGAACCATTAAAAGGGGGGTTCTTTGAAGAAGGGGTTTCCCCCCACAGTTAAAATTTGAAGAATCCCTAAAGGATCCTCCAGGAGCCTCCAGTCTGGCCTGTACGTAGAGATTGCGCCCCGGTATCCAAACATGCCATGGCTTGAGAGACGCAGTCACCGGTCGATTGTTTGGAGCTAGCTACTTCGTTTTAAAATATCAACAGTACTGCTACAGAAGCATAGCATTTGATTAACACTTGATTTAGCCTCCATCATCATCGTCAATATTCGTTCCGGTTAGCCGATGCTGTGCAGCAGAGGCAGAAAGACAAAAGAGGTAAATCACAATCAGTAAAAAAAAAAAATATTAAAATGGAGATAGCTAACTAAACAGATTTACATCATCAGTCATCAACATCAATGACCTGCTGAAATCCTACCCTCTTTTTCCAGGATATAAATCATGTCTTCAGGAGTCACTGTAACTCGTTGTCTTACAGTTTGTGATGCTGAGTGAATGTGCGTCGTTGTTGTTGCAGAAAGAAATAGGCCTATTGCTCAAAAAATGTTTAAAATGTTTGCTACAGGGGGATTTGCTATGGGGGGGAGGGGGGTATAAATGTCCCCCTATATCTCCAGATGTGTTTATTGACTATAGCCTACATGTATATTGTAATGAAACAGCAGGGAGCTTCAAGCCCTGAACCCTCGACCTTCAAGCCCCGAACCCTCGACCTTCAAGCCCCAAACCCTCGACCTTCAAGCCCCGAAGTCCGGCGAGCTATCGACTTTGCCCGCAAAAGCACGCTCGAACGGCCGAGTCGATATCCGCGCTCATAAACCCAGGGTTGTTACACTATTCTAACGTTTATCATTCGTCATATTTCTCCGTAGAGACCCCTGTCATCATACAGTGAGCTGCGTTCTCCGATGATCGTCTGGAGAAGCTGAGTTTGAATACAATCTGATTTCTAAAGGGGGGGGGGTTCCCCCATGCGTGTCAGAGTACAGGCACAGCTCGGGAAAAGGCCATCTTGTTAGATTGTTCTCCTACAAAAGGTTAACCTACCTTTCCCCCCCGTCCCTATCCGAAACCCCAACCTATCCCCCCCTCGGTCCCTCGTTGTCGCATCCCATCCACCAGTTTTGCTTTGGTGAGCAGACCAAGGGGGAAGGGGACTCTCTCTCTCTCTCTCTCTCATCGATCTTCTCTCAACTCGATCTCCTCCTCTCTCGTCTCTCTCTGTCTCTCTC
>NW_021822509.1:0-5000 GCF_901001165.1 Salmo trutta
GTAGTTGACTGTGCTGACACACACAGACACACAAACACACACAGACACACCAAAATGTAATGCCAAGTGCAGCAGTGTGCCATGGCTACAGAGAGAGCAAGTGTGTCCCTGCCTGCGTCTATGTGTGTGTCTCTCCAGAGCGGACCCCCCTCCTATAAAAGAGGAATGGTTGAGTCCTCAAGCTAAGCTGTCTTCTAGCGAGGATCTTTCCTGTCAGGACATTCCAGCCTGTCCTAATGGGGAGCAGCAGGAGGTGAGGGAGGATGAGCAGGCTGAGAGGGGCGAGGGAAGGGTTGAGGCCTTTGATGGTGCTGGTGCAGGCAGGCTGCAGGGGAAGTTCAGGGTGGAGAGGGAAACACAGGTTACATCTGGACAGAGACATTAGGCCATATGGACACACTATTCTCCCTCTCTCTTTATGACAAACACACATACACACACACAAAGCATAAAGGCACCTGCCCTCTGGCCTACGGCCTAGCTCACACAAACACACCCTGTCCTTCCTCTAGTGACTCAAACAAACAAACAGAGCCAGCATTCATTTATCTACACACACATATACACACACACACCCAGACCACACACACTCTCTCTCTCACAAACACTCCCAGCTGAAAAACCCTGTGTTTACAACAGAGAGTAGAGAAAACTGCATTCAAAAAGACAAGTGTTTATTTATTTTAGATACGCATTTCTTGAATGCACTCAGTTTAAGAAAAGATACAGGGAGCCCGACAACACTGTAGACTGGAGAGCAGAGCAGCCTTCATGTTCACAGTAGACTGGAGAGCAGAGCAGCCTTCATGTTCACAGTAGACTGGAGAGCAGAGCAGCCTTCATGTTCACAGTAGACTGGAGAGCAGAGCAGCCTTCATGTTCACAGTAGACTGGAGAGCAGAGCAGCCTTCATGTTCACAGTAGACTGGAGAGCAGAGCAGAGCAGAGCAGCCTTCATGTTCACAGTAGGCTGGAGAGCAGAGCAGCCTTCATGTTCACAGTAGACTGGAGAGCAGAGCAGAGCAGAGCAGCCTTCATGTTCACAGTAGACTGGAGAGCAGAGCAGCCTTCATGTTCACAGTAGACTGGAGAGCAGAGCAGAGCAGTCTTCATGTTCACAGTAGACTGGAGAGCAGAGCAGCCTTCATGTTCACAGTAGACTGGAGAGCAGAGCTGCCTTCATGTTCACAGTAGACTAGAGAGCAGAGCAGAGCAGAGCAGAGCAGCCTTCATGTTCACAGTAGACTGGAGAGCAGAGCAGAGCAGCCTTCATGTTCACAGTAGACTGGAGAGCAGAGCAGAGCAGAGCAGCCTTCATGTTCACATTAGACTGGAGAGCAGAGCAGCCTTCATGTTCACAGTAGACTGGAGATCAGAGCAGCCTTCATGTTCACAGTAGACTGGAGAGCAGAGCAGCCTTCATGTTCACAGTAGACTGGAGAGCAGAGCAGAGCAGAGCAGCCTTCATGTTCACAGTAGGCTGGAGAGCAGAGCAGCCTTCATGTTCACAGTAGACTGGAGAGCAGAGCAGAGCAGAGCAGTCTTCATGTTCACAGTAGACTGGAGAGCAGAGCAGAGCAGAGCAGTCTTCATGTTCACAGTAGACTGGAGAGCAGAGCAGAGCAGTCTTCATGTTCACAGTAGACTGGAGAGCAGAGCAGAGCAGAGCAGTCTTCATGTTCACAGTAGGTTCTCAGCATGTGGTTTTCCTAGCTGCCCCTGGAGAGGAGCGTTTGGGTGAATGGGTTATCTAAATCCTGTGGGGTTTTATTTAGCAGGGTTAGAGATGTTCTAGCGGAGATCAGACTGCACAAAGAGCTCTGTTTCTGTGGCCTGGAGGAGAGATAATGGGAGAGAGAGAGATAGCGAGGGATAAAGGGAGAGAGATAGATAGAGGGAAATCAGAAAGAGAGAGGGCATAGGCATAAAAAACTAGAGAGCCGGTGTGGCAATAGACAGAGAGAGTTAGCAAGAGGGAGTGACAGACAGAGAGAGATGTGGAGATGCATTGGCACTTACCCTATTCCTCCCTCCCCCCCCCCCTCCTCCCCTCTCCCTCCCTCCTCCCTTCCTAGTTCCCTGTATTAATAAGCAGTGTTCCTGGGAGCTGATGCAAGGCGGGGAAACAGTCATTCAGGGAGCAGTATAAATATTCCCACATGAGGCTTAACATGATAAAGACTTAATAACCCAGTAAGCTGCTGTAAACACACACACACACACACACACACACACTCTTGAGCATGCACACACACATACACGACACACATGCCACAAATATACTTGCACATACATACGAGGAGGGGGAGGAGTTAACTGCAGGTGTGCAGGAGTTAAGCCAATCAGTGCTGTGCCACAGAGAGGGGTCATTACCCTGCTGAACATGTTGAAAGAGAACAAGGGATGAGAGAGAAGAAGACAAAGAAAAAGAAAAAGTGAAGGAAAGATTAAAGGATCATTTTTTTTAAACCAAACTGACATTGGGTTAGAATTTGGAGCCGAGGTAAGCAGGGGGATTACATTGTGTACCAACACAGAGTTTATTGTTGTAATATGTTGTTATAGTATATTGGAACAGCATATTGGTGTCATACATATGCTTTTAGTTGTCAGTACTGTTGTATTACTTTAAGCTGTGATGTTGTCAGTACTGTTGTATTACTTTAAGCTGTGATGTTGTCAGTACTGTTGTATTACTTTAAGCTGTGATGTTGTCAGTACTGTTGTATTACTTTAAGCTGTGATGTTGTCAGTACTGTTGTATTACTTTAAGCTGTGATGTTGTCAGTACTGTTGTATTACTTTAAGCTGTGATGTTGTCAGTAGTTGACTGAAGACTACATTCCTGCTCTGGAGCTGCAAATCATAAACAGTTTGTCAACAACATGTCTGTCTCCTGAGAGAATGTGTCTGACAGTGTGTGTGTGTGTGTGTGTGTGTGTGTGTGTGTGTGTGTGTGTGTGTGTGTCTGTGAGTATGTGTGTGTGAGAAAGTTATTATTATGAAGAGAAAGTTCTAGAAGTGTACTGGCCTGTCTCCAGTGCTCCCAGGCAGCTAGCCAGTGATCCTTGTATTGTGAGCTGTAGGACAGGGAAGAGATGGCATTACTGAGGGATTGGGCTGGGAGACAGACCGGAACAGACTGGATCTACACCACAAACCCGTAGGGAAGAAGGTGGGAGGGGAAGTGAGAGGGAGGGGGATCTTGGAGTTGGGAGAAGGGAGTGATCGGTGTGAGCTTTGGGAATCAGAAAGACTCAATCCCCCCAAAGTCTTTAGAGTGGAGGGGGGTGTTTTCGCCCTGTGCTACTATCCTCTACTCCTCTCTCCTTCTGGGTAGGTTGGTCTGGCCTTGAGAAGCTAATATGGCTGCCCAGTCTGTTGGTGTGTGTCACTTTAGATGAGGGTAATGGTGCAAACTGGACTCAGGGGTAGACGTAACATAGTAAAGTAAATCCAGGACACACCAATACCTTTCATATGTTATTTCTTAGTTTGTGGATGTCCGTCATCCATTTTGTATGATATGCTACGGATTACAATTAGTATGATATGTTACGGATTACAATTAGTAGGATATGTTACGGATTACAATTAGTATGATATGTTACGGATTACAATTAGTATGATATGTTACGGATTACAATTAGTATGATATGTTACGGATTACAATTAGTATGATATGTTATGGATTACAATTAGTATGATATGTTACGGATTACAATTAGTATGATATGTTATGGATTACAATTAGTATGATATGTTACGGATTACAATTAGTATGATATGTTACGGATTACAATTAGTATGTTATGTTACGGATTACAATTAGTTTGATATGTTACGGATTACAATTAGTATGATATGTTACGGATTACAATTAGTATGATATGTTACGGATTACAATTAGTATGATATGTTACGGATTACAATTAGTATGATATGTTACGGATTACAATTAGTATGATATGTTACGGATTACAATTAGTATGATATGTTACGGATTACAATTAGTATGTTATGATATGTTACGGATTACAATTAGTATGATATGTACGGATTACAATTAGTATGATATGTTACGGATTACAATTAGTATGATATGTTACGGATTACAATTAGTATGTTATGTTACGGATTACAATTAGTTTGATATGTTACGGATTACAATTAGTATGATATGTTACGGATTACAATTAGTATGATATGTTACGGATTACAATTAGTATGATATGTTACGGATTACAATTAGTATGATATGTTACGGATTACAATTAGTATGATATGTTACGGATTACAATTAGTATGATATGTTACGGATTACAATTAGTTTGATATGTTACGGATTACAATTAGTATGATATGTTACGGATTACAATTAGTATGATATGTTACGGATTACAATAGTATGATATGTTACGGATTACAATTAGTATGATATGTTACGGATTACAATTAGTATGATATGTTACGGATTACAATTAGTATGATATGTTACGGATTACAATTAGTATGATATGTTACGGATTACAATTAGTTGATATGTTACGGATTACAATATGTATGTTATGTTACGGATTACAATTAGTTTGATATGTTACGGATTACAATTAGTATGATATGTACGGATTACAATTAGTATGATATGTTACGGATTACAATTAGTATGATAATGTTACGGATTACAATTAGTATGATATGTTACGGATTACAATTAGTATGATATGTTACGGATTACAATTAGTATGATATGTTACGGATTACAATTAGTATGATATGTTACGGATTACAATTAGTATGATATGTTACGGATTACAATTAGTATGATATGTTACGGATTACAATTAGTATGATATGTTACGGATTACAATTAGTATGATATGTTACGGATTACAATTAGTATGTTATGTTACGGATTACAATTAGTTTGATATGTTACGGATTACAATTAGTATGATATGTTACGGATTACAATTAGTATGATATGTTACGGATTACAA
>NW_021822509.1:10000-24721 GCF_901001165.1 Salmo trutta
TGTTCCCGGGCAGATGGCAGACAGCGTGTATGGCGTCGTGTGGGCGAGTGGTTTGCCAACGTCAACATTGTGAACAGAGGCCCATGGTGGCGGTGGGGTTATGGTATGGGCAGGCATAAACTACGGATTTTGCATTTTATCAATGGCAATTTGAATGCACAGGGATACCGTGACGAGATCCTGAGGCCCATAGTCGTGCCATTCATCCGCCGCCATCACCTCATGTTTCTGCATGATAATGCAAGGCCACATGTCGCAGGGATCTATACACCATTCCTGGAAGCTGAAAATATCCCAGTTCTAGCATGGCCTGCATACTCACCAGACATGTCACCCATTGACCATGTTTGGAATGCTCTGGATCGATGTGTACGAAAGCGCATTCCAGTTCCCGCCAATATCCAGCAACTTCACACAGCCATTAAAGAGTAGTGGGACAACATTCCACAGGCCCCAATCAACAGCCTGATCAACTCTATGCGAAGGAGATGTGTTGCGCTGCATGAGGCAAATGGTCACACCAGATACTGGCTGGTTTTCTGATCCACGCCCATACCTTTTTTAAGGTATCTGTGGACAACAGATGCATATCTGTATTCCTAGTCATGTAAAATCCATAGATTAGGGCCTTATGAATTAATTTCAATAGACTGATTTCCTTGTAACTCAGTAAAATATTTGAAATTGTTTCATGTTGCGATTCTATTATTGTTCAGTGTAGATTGTTTAGGAACACTATGTATGTAGTTTACATTATGTAATGCAGACAAACTGTGCTGTCTTCCAGTCTCACATGCAACATGCTGACAAGATGTCAATGACAAAGCACATGCATGTTATTACATTCAGATCCCTGTAAACTCTTAACCACATGAGAAACAGCATCATCTTCCCTTATACTTCTGTGAAATGTATTCGCTTCCTTTTCCCAGTCTTATATGACTCATACATACTGGAGAAATGACTGTGTGTGTGTGTGTGTGTGTGTGTGTGTGTGTGTGTTGTGTGTTTTTATAACTAAATAACACTATTTTATCTTCTCATGGATCTAAAACTCCATCTGTGACGTGTGTGTTTGTGTGGAGACTTGTGTGTGTTTTATTTCACGGTTGGTGACACGTCAGCGTGATGTGGCCAGTGTTGAGCTGTTTTTTTAGTTCCCCCCGGTGCGTCAGTGTCTCCCCTCCTCTGGCCACTGTATCAGATGGAATTTCTGTGTTTCCTGGAGTTCCTTGGCTGAAAATCCACACTTTGTTTCCCATTATCCCAGATCCCCAAATTCCTCGTCTCTGACTCTCTATACTGCCAGACTAGTGACATAACACACACACACACACACACACACACACACACATATGCACATACGAAGGCCTAAAAGTACGACAGCATTATTGTACATTAGTTTGAGCTGAGGTACCTATATGAAAAGAGCAGCTCAGAAACTTTAGAGCTGGGATTATAATGAAGGTGGTTTATGTTAATGAAGAGAAAATCTACTTCTCCACTCTTCCCCTTTCCCTTTCTACCCATTCACTTCCTCCCTCCTTTTCTGACTGCATCCTGCCTCTGTTTCCTCTGGAACCTCCAGCCCTGGACGCACACACTCCCCCACGCTCCGCCCTGACCCGTAACTCACACAAGTAGCTCTTTATTCTGTGGCCCTCGTCTCTCTTCTCTGTGTTGTTGCACCTGTGTGTGTGCGTGCATCTGTGTGCGCGCGTGTGTGCACAGTGGCATTTCCTCCTTAAATGCCTTTCCAACCTCAAACATACCACCCTTTCGCTTTCCATCTTTCTCTCTCTTCCTCTCTCACGCCCTCTCTGCTTGATGGAAGAGTTCCTAGCCTGGTGTTAGTCAAGTCCCAGAATATCTATTGTATACTGTATCTCCCTCCACATGGCTTGGTACTCTCTCCCCTTCTGTCTTTCCCTCTCGTTCTCTCCATGTGTAGAGTAGGATAGTGATCTGGTTATGTGTGTCCCCCCCCCACCACCCCCCTCCAGCCCAGATCTGAGTTCCGTGCCAGTGAGAATTGCAGTGTCCTTTGATATCACGGCTATAGTAAAATACCTACCTGTCCTCCTCCCTTTCTCTCTCACACACATTCTCTCACTTTCCATTTTCTCCTTCCCTTTCCTTTATTCTCCTCATCCACCTGAAGTGCATAGCAGTGTAGGTGGTCAAATAACCTGCCAAGACGCACTGGACCCGAGAGGAACCATGGTGTCTCTACACACACACCGACACACACATGACACACACACACACACTGAGCTACACACATACGCTCAGACACACAGTGCTCTTCACAGGGCGGTGTTGTTAGAACACAAAGCCGTTTTCCCCTGGGCCCCTTGGGAGCCTGGGAGAAATCACAGCCATCTCCAGCCGTCAAACCACTCCACCGGCCTCTCTCTCTCTTCACTCTCTCTGGTCCGAGCTGCAGGGTAAAGTGAGGGAGGAGTAGTGAGAGGAGTGAAAGTGTTGGGTGTGTGTGTGAGAAAGAGAGGGGGGAGAGAGAGGCCCTACAGGTAGATAGATGTAACAGAAGGTGAGAGAGATGGACGGGTAGAGGTGGAGGGAGATTGGGGTATAGAGAAAGAGGGGGATGGAGGATGGAGGGAGGGGTGTATTGCTGAGACGTGTCAGAAAAGGGCGCCTGGGCCTCCCTGAGGAATGTGCCCTGTCTGCCTCCCCAGAAAGAACAGAATAAAGAAAAAGATAGAGAGAGAGAGGAGAGAGGCAGAGGGGGAAAGCCCAGTTCTGCTTCCCCACCCTGAGACCAGAGGGAGACACAAATCTAACTGTATCCTATACCAAGAAAGAACAGAGTGAGAGAAAAGAGAGAGAGAGAAAAAAGAAAGAAAGAAAGTGAGCAATTGTGAGAGGGGGAACCAAGAGTGAAAAAAAGTGGAGCCCTCTAAGAATCCCAGCCTCTACTTTCACAAAGCCAGGATTCCACCCAGCCTCTTCTTTCACAAAGCCAGGATTCCACCCAGCCTCTTCTTTCACAAAGCCAGGATTCCACCCAGCCTCTTCTTTCACAAAGCCAGGATTCCACCCAGCCTCTTCTTTCACAAAGCCAGGATTCCACCCAGCCTCTTCTTTCACAAAGCCAGGATTCCACCCAGCTTCTTCTTTCACAAAGCCAGGATTCCACCCAGCTTCTTCTTTCACAAAGCCAGGATTCCACCCAGCCTCTTCTTTCACAAAGCCAGGATTCCACCCAGCTTCTTCTTTCACAAAGCCAGGATTCCACCCAGCCTCTTCTTTCACAAAGCCAGGATTCCACCCAGCTTCTTCTTTCACAAAGCCAGGATTCCACCCAGCTTCTTCTTTCACAAAGCCAGGATTCCACCCAGCCTCTACTTTCACAAAGCCAGGATTCCACCCAGCCTCTTCTTTCACAAAGCCAGGATTCCACCCAGCCTCTACTTTCACAAAGCCAGGATTCCACCCAGCCTCTTCTTTCACAAAGCCAGGATTCCACCCAGCCTCTTCTTTCACAAAGCCAGGATTCCACCCAGCCTCTTCTTTCACAAAGCCAGGATTCCACCCAGCTTCTTCTTTCACAAAGCCAGGATTCCACCCAGCTTCTTCTTTCACAAAGCCAGGATTCCACCCAGCCTCTACTTTCACAAAGCCAGGATTCCACCCAGCCTCTTCTTTCACAAAGCCAGGATTCCACCCAGCCTCTACTTTCACAAAGCCAGGATTCCACCCAGCCTCTTCTTTCACAAAGCCAGGATTCCACCCAGCCTCTTCTTTCACAAAGCCAGGATTCCACCCAGCTTCTTCTTTCACAAAGCCAGGATTCCAGCATGCTGTTTTTTTTCTCTCTCAATCTATTTAGTCTTCTTCACTTCAAATGCTCTCTTTCTCTGGCGTCTCCATCTACTGCTCTCTGCCCCTGACAGACGACCTCTCGAGAAACAGCATGACATGCTTTCTCTCTCTGAGGGGTGAGAAGGGGGAGGAGGGGGAGGAGGCGGAGGAGGGGGAGGAGGTTTTATCCACAGGACTGGATGTTAAATTGTGCATAGCAGGTTACAAACATCACCAGGCAAATCCCTCCCAAACCTCAAAGCCCTCTGTGTGCATGTGTGTGTGTGTGTGTGTGTGTGTGTGTGTGTGTGTTTGTGTGTGTCTGACGAGAACCAGGTGCCTCCCTCGCTTTTCTTTTGTTTTTTCCCTCTGTCTGTGTTTTGTGAATGTAGGCTTCAAGGGGAATGGAAACAGTAGACTTTAGGACACCATCTAACTGTAACTGTAAATCACCACATTGTTGCATCACTGGCAGGATTTCCCCAAACTGTCTGAATCCCAAACTGTCTGAATGACCATGAACTCAGCATGCATAAAGAAGCAACATTTGCTGATGTCAAACCATATATGAAAACATGATACATATTTTGAAAGCTGAGAAACAGCCCTTTCAAATGATATGACATACAATAGCACCACATCAATCGAATGTTAATCAGTCAAGAAAAAACACCAGTGAAAATGTGTATAAGGAAAGACATACACAAGTAATATAATATTATTAAATCAAGAACTTTATTGAAGGGAATACATTGTCTCATTCAAACCTGAAAACAGAGTGCAAGTTACATTGGAAATTGGAATTACAAAATATGAAAAGAATAAGGCATATAATGACAGTAACTGGCTTTTACAACTTCAATGTATTCTGTACATACTGTACAGACACTATGCCTATAGCCTAATACACTATGCCTATAGCCTAATACACACAGCCTATAGCCTAATACACACGGCCTATAGCCTAATACACACAGCCTATAGCCTAATACACACGGCCTACAGCCTAATACACATGGCCTACAGCCTAATACACACGGCCTATAGCCTAATACACACGGCCTATAGCCTAATACACACGGCCTACAGCCTAATACACACGGCCTACAGCCTAATACACACGGCCTACAGCCTAATACACACGGCCTACAGCCTAATACACACAGCCTATAGCCTAATACACACGGCCTACAGCCTAAAACACTATGCCTACAGCCTAAAACACTATGCCTACAGCCTAATACACTATGCCTATAGCCTAATACACACGGCCTACAGCCTAATACACACGGCCTATAGCCTAATACACACCGCCTATAGCCTAATACACATGGCCTACAGCCTAATACACACAGCCTATAGCCTAATACACACGGTCTACAGCCTAATACACATGGCCTACAGCCTAATACACACAGCCTACAGCCTAATACACACGGCCTATAGCCTAATACACTATGCCTACAGCCTAATACACTATGCCTATAGCCTAATACACACGGCCTACAGCCTAATACACACGGCCTATAGCCTAATACATTATGCCTATAGCCTAATACACACGGCCTACAGCCTAATACACACGGCCTATAGCCTAATACAAACGGCCTATAGCCTAATACACATGGCCTACAGCCTAATACACTATGCCTACAGCCTAATACACACAGCCTATAGCCTAATACACATGGTCTACAGCCTAATACACACAGCCTATAGCCTAATACACACGCTCTACAGCCTAATACACACAGCCTACAGCCTAAAACACACGGCCTATAGCCTAATACACACGGCCTATAGCCTAATACACACGGCCTACAGCCTAATACACACTGCCTACAGCCTAATACACACTGCCTACAGCCTAATACACACGGCCTACAGCCTAATACACACGGCCTACAGCCTAATACACACGGCCTATAGCCTAATACACTATGCCTACAGCGTAATACAGACGGCCTACAGCCTAATACACACGGCCTATAGCCTAATACACAAGGTCTACAGCCTAATACACACGGCCTATAGCCTCATACACACAGCCTATAGCCTAATACACAAGGTCTACAGCCTAATACACACGGCCTATAGCCTAATACACAAGGTCTACAGCCTAATACACACGGCCTACAGCCTAATACACACGGCCTATAGCCTAATACACACGGCCTATAGCCTAATACACACGGCCTATAGCCTAATACACTATGCCTATGGCCTAATACACAAGGTCTACAGCCTAATACACACGGCCTACAGCCTAATACACACGGCCTATAGCCTAATACACACAGCCTATAGCCTAATACACACTGCCTACAGCCTAATACACTATGTCTACAGCCTAATACACACGGCCTATAGCCTAATACACACGGCCTACAGCCTACTACACACGGCCTACAGCCTAATACACACGGCCTACAGCCTAATACACACGGCCTACAGCCTAATACACTATGCCTATAGCCTAATACACACGGCCTATAGCCTAATACACTATGCCTACAGCCTAAAACACTATGCCTACAGCCTAATACACTATGCCTATAGCCTATTACACACGGCCTATAGCCTAATACACACGGTCTACAGCCTAATACACACGGCCTACAGCCTAATACACTATGCCTATAGCCTAATACACACGGCCTATAGCCTAATACACTATGCCTACAGCCTAATACACACAGCCTACAGCCTAATACACACAGCCTATAGCCTAATACACACGGCCTATAGCCTAATACACACGGCCTACAGCCTAATACACTATGCCTATAGCCTAATACACACGGCCTATAGCCTAATACACTATGCCTACAGCCTAATACACATGGCCTATAGCCTAATACACACGGCCTACAGCCTAATACACACGGCCTACAGCCTAATACACACGGCCTATAGCCTAATACACACGGCCTACAGCCTAATACACACGGCCTACAGCCTAATACACACGGCCTACAGCCTAATACACACGGCCTATAGCCTAATACACTATGCCTATAGCCTAATACACACGGCCTATAGCCTAATACACACGGCCTATAGCCTAATACACGCGGCCTATAGCCTAATACACAGGGCCTACAGCCTAATACACTATGCCTACAGCCTAATACACAAGGTCTACAGCCTAATACACACGGCCTATAGCCTAATACACAGGGCCTACAGCCTAATACACTATGCCTGCAGCGTAATACACACAGCCTACAGCCTAATACACACGGCCTATAGCCTAATACACAAGGTCTACAGCCTAATACACTATGCCTACAGCCTAATACACACGGCCTATAGCCTAATACACAAGGTCTACAGCCTAATACACACGGCATACAGCCTAATACACAAGGCCTACAGCCTAATACACTATGCCTATAGCCTAATACACGAGGTCTACAGCCTAATACACACGGCCTACAGCCTAATACACATGTCCTATACCCTAATACACACGGCCTACAGCCGAATACATACGGCCTACAGCCTAATACACTATGCCTATAGCCTAATACACAAGGCCTACAGCCTAATACACTATGCCTATAGCCTAATACACACGGCCTATAGCCTAATACACACAGCCTATAGCCTAATACACACGGCCTATAGCCTAATACACACTGCCTACAGCCTAATACACACGGCCTACAGCCTAATACACACGGCCTATAGCCTAATACACACGGCCTATAGCCTAATACACACGGTCTACAGCCTAATACACACAGCCTACAGCCTAATACACACGGCCTATAGCCTAATACACAAGGCCTACAGCCTAATACACTATGCATACAGCCTAATACACAAGGCCTACAGCCTAATACACTATGCCTACAGCCTAATACACACGGGCTATAGCCTAATACACACGGCCTATAGCCTAATACACACGGCCTATAGCCTAATACACACGGCCTATAGCCTAATACACAAGGCCTACAGCCTAATACACACGGCCTACAGCCTAATACACAAGGTCTACAGCCTAATACACACAGCCTACTGCCTAATACACACGGCCTATAGCCTAATACACAAGGCCTACAGCCTAATACACTATGCCTACAGCCTAATACACAAGGCCTACAGCCTAATACACTATGCCTATAGCCTAATACACGAGGTCTACAGCCTAATACACACGGCCTACAGCCTAATACACATGGCCTATACCCTAATACACACGGCCTACAGCCGAATACATACGGCCTACAGCCTAATACACTATGCCTATAGCCTAATACACACGGCCTATAGCCTAATACACACAGCTTATAGCCTAATACACACGGCCTACAGCCTAATACACACGGCCTACAGCCTAATATACACGGCCTACAGCCTAATACACACAGCCTATAGCCTAATACACACGGCCTATAGCCTAATACACACAGCCTACAGCCTAATACACAAGGCCTATACCCTAATACACACGGCCTACAGCCTAATACACTATGCCTACAGCCTAATACACTATGCCTATAGCCTAATACACACGGCCTACAGCCTAATACACACGGCCTATATCCTAATACACACGGCCTACAGCCTAATACACACGGCCTATAGCCTAATACACACGGCCTACAGCCTAATACACACAGCCTATAGCCTAATACACACGGTCTACAGCCTAATACACACGGCCTACAGCCTAATACACACAGCCTATAGCCTAATACACACGGCCTATAGCCTAATACACACGGCCTACAGCTTAATACACTATGCCTACAGCCTAATACACACAGCCTATAGCCTAATACACATGGTCTACAGCCTAATACACACAGCCTATAGCCTAATACACACGGCCTACAGCCTAATACACACGCTCTACAGCCTAATACACACGCTCTACAGCCTAAAACACACGGCCTATAGCCTAATACACACGGCCTATAGCCTAATACACTATGCCTATAGCCTAATACACACAGCCTATAACATAATACACACAGCCTACAGCCTAATACACACAGCCTATACCCTAATACACACGGCCTACAGCCTAATACACACAGCCTATGTCCTAATACACACAGCCTACAGCCTAATACACACGGCCTACAGCCTAATACACTATGCCTACAGCATAATACACACGGCCTACAGCCTAATACACACGGCCTATAGCCTAATACACACGGCCTATAGCCTAATACACACGGCCTACAGCCTAATACACACGGCCTACAGCCTAATACACACGGCCTACAGCCTAATACACACAGCCTATAGCCTAATACACACGGCCTACAGCCTAATACACACAGCCTATAGCCTAATACACACGGTCTACAGCCTAATACACACGGCCTACAGCCTAATACACACAGCCTACAGCCTAATACACACGGCCTACAGCCTAATACACACGGCCTACAGCCTAATATACACGGCCTACAGCCTAATACACACAGCCTATAGCCTAATACACACGGCCTATAGCCTAATACACACAGCCTACAGCCTAATACACAAGGCCTATACCCTAATACACACGGCCTACAGCCTAATACACTATGCCTACAGCCTAATACACTATGCCTATAGCCTAATACACACGGCCTACAGCCTAATACACACGGCCTACAGCCTAATACACACAGCCTATAGCCTAATACACACGGCCTATAGCCTAATACACACGGCCTACAGCTTAATACACTATGCCTACAGCCTAATACACACAGCCTATAGCCTAATACACATGGTCTACAGCCTAATACACACAGCCTATAGCCTAATACACACAGCCTACAGCCTAATACACACGCTCTACAGCCTAATACACACGCTCTACAGCCTAAAACACACGGCCTATAGCCTAATACACACGGCCTATAGCCTAATACACTATGCCTATAGCCTAATACACACAGCCTATAGCCTAATACACACAGCCTACAGCCTAATACACACAGCCTATACCCTAATACACACGGCCTACAGCCTAATACACACAGCCTATGTCCTAATACACACAGCCTACAGCCTAATACACACGGCCTACAGCCTAATACACTATGCCTACAGCATAATACACACGGCCTACAGCCTAATACACACGGCCTATAGCCTAATACACACGGCCTATAGCCTAATACACACGGCCTACAGCCTAATACACACGGCCTACAGCCTAATACACACGGCCTACAGCCTAATACACACAGCCTATAGCCTAATACACACGGCCTACAGCCTAATACACACAGCCTATAGCCTAATACACACGGTCTACAGCCTAATACACACGGCCTACAGCCTAATACACACAGCCTACAGCCTAATACACACGGCCTACAGCCTAATACACATGGCCTACAGCCTAATACACACAGCCTACAGCCTAATACACACGGCCTACAGCCTAATACACACAGCCTACAGCCTAATACACACGGCCTACAGCCTAATACACATGGCCTACAGCCTAATACACACAGCCTATAGCCTAATACACACGGCCTATAGCCTAATACACACGGCCTATAGCCTAATACACACGGCCTACAGCCTAAAACACACGGCCTATAGCCTAATACACACGGCCTATAGCCTAATACACACGGCCTACAGCCTAATACACACTGCCTACAGCCTAATACACACTGCCTACAGCCTAATACACACGGCTTACAGCCTAATACACACGGCCTACAGCCTAATACACACGGCCTATAGCCTAATACACACGGCCTATAGCCTAATACACACGGCCTATAGCCTAATACACACGGCCTATAGCCTAATACACACGGCCTATAGCCTAATACACACAGCCTATAGCCTAATACACAGGGCCTACAGCCTAATACACTATGCCTACAGCCTAATACACAAGGTCTACAGCCTAATACACACGGCCTATAGCCTAATACACAGGGACTACAGCCTAATACACTATGCCTGCAGCGTAATACACACAGCCTACAGCCTAATACACACGGCCTATAGCCTAATACACAAGGTCTACAGCCTAATACACTATGCCTACAGCCTAATACACACGGCCTATAGCCTAATACACAAGGTCTACAGCCTAATACACACGGCATACAGCCTAATACACAAGGCCTACAGCCTAATACACTATGCCTATAGCCTAATACACGAGGTCTACAGCCTAATACACACGGCCTACAGCCTAATACACATGGCCTATACCCTAATACACACGGCCTACAGCCGAATACATACGGCCTACAGCCTAATACACTATGCCTATAGCCTAATACACACGGCCTATAGCCTAATACACACAGCCTATAGCCTAATACACACGGCCTATAGCCTAATACACACTGCCTACAGCCTAATACACACGGCCTACAGCCTAATACACACGGCCTATAGCCTAATACACACGGCCTATAGCCTAATACACAAGGCCTACAGCCTAATACACACGGCCTATAGCCTAATACACACGGTCTACAGCCTAATACACACAGCCTACAGCCTAATACACACGGCCTATAGCCTAATACACAAGGCCTACAGCCTAATACACTATGCCTACAGCCTAATACACAAGGCCTACAGCCTAATACACTATGCCTACAGCCTAATACACACGGGCTATAGCCTAATACACACGGCCTATAGCCTAATACACACGGCCTATAGCCTAATACACACGGCCTATAGCCTAATACACAAGGCCTACAGCCTAATACACACGGCCTACAGCCTAATACACAAGGTCTACAGCCTAATACACACAGCCTACTGCCTAATACACACGGCCTATAGCCTAATACACAAGGCCTACAGCCTAATACACTATGCCTACAGCCTAATACACAAGGCCTACAGCCTAATACACTATGCCTATAGCCTAATACACGAGGTCTACAGCCTAATACACACGGCCTACAGCCTAATACACATGGCCTATACCCTAATACACACGGCCTACAGCCGAATACATACGGCCTACAGCCTAATACACTATGCCTATAGCCTAATACACACGGCCTATAGCCTAATACACACAGCCTATAGCCTAATACACACGGCCTATAGCCTAATACACACTGCCTACAGCCTAATACACACGGCCTACAGCCTAATACACACGGCCTATAGCCTAATACACACGGCCTATAGCCTAATACACAAGGCCTACAGCCTAATACACACGGCCTATAGCCTAATACACACGGTCTACAGCCTAATACACACAGCCTACAGCCTAATACACACGGCCTATAGCCTAATACACAAGGCCTACAGCCTAATACACTATGCCTACAGCCTAATACACAAGGCCTACAGCCTAATACACTATGCCTACAGCCTAATACACACGGCCTATAGCCTAATACACACGGCCTATAGCCTAATACACACGGCCTATAGCATAATACACAAGGCCTACAGCCTAATACACACGGCCTACAGCCTAATACACAAGGTCTACAGCCTAATACACACAGCCTACTGCCTAATACACACGGCCTATAGCCTAATACACAAGGCCTACAGCCTAATACACTATGCCTACAGCCTAATACACAAGGCCTACAGCCTAATACACTATGCCTACAGCCTAATACACACGGGCTATAGCCTAATACACACGGTCTACAGCCTAATACACACGGCCTATAGCCTAATACACACGGTCTACAGCCTAATACACACAGCCTACAGCCTAATACACACGGCCTATAGCCTAATACACAAGGCCTACAGCCTAATACACTATGCCTACAGCCTAATACACAAGGCCTACAGCCTAATACACAAAGAATGGGAGTAAATGAATAGCATGCAAGGGAGGTGAAATGACCAGTGACAATCTGAGCTACTGGGTGAAGACTAGGAGTCCCTTTATTAGTGCCCATGTCTGTAATGAGTCACACTCACTGCAGTATCTCAACCTGACACAATGTTGCTTTCCCTTGTTGCATTCTGGTGCATCACAAACAAACCTCGTCATATCCTCACGATGGTCTGAGAGCAGACAGTCCACCGGTGTTCTACATACAGGGGGAGTGAGATTGAGAGTATTTAAGGAAACATAGAACTAATATACAGTATACAGGCCTAATAGTACACAACAATAATGCATCATTGACAGTTACCAGCTAGCATTTTGCTTACAAGCATTTCGCTGCACCTGCGATATCATCTGCAAATCTGTGTACGCGACCAATAAACTTTGACCAGGATGATTTAGTTACCAAGCTGACTACCAGCCTGAGCTTGCAAAAGTAATAGCTATTAGCCTGCTATCATCATAGGTGTTAGGCTTCATGCTTAGGCTATATTCATTCTTGCAGTCAACAACCAGCAGGCTTAGCTACTCTTTTTTTGGAGTCATATCACATATAAACAAACACCTAATGAGATGGCTAGTTATGTAGCTAGCTAATAATTATATGGGTAAGATACATTTTACTGGTTAAATAGCAATCCTGCAGCAGCCTGGATAGTAGGCTACTGTAGTTCATTTTAGCTCTTAGCTAATACCAATGACAAATGCTATTCAAATTGTCAGTATGAGCATTTTATTTTGTACAGTTATCAAAGACAACATTAACATCAAAAAGACAAGACGAGCTAAATCAAGTAGGCTAGCTAGCTAGCCTCGTTTCTGGCTGACTGCCTACTCAGCTTGTTATCAGAAGTTCATTCCACAGACTCATGTTATCAGTCGGAAAGAATACTCTAAAATGTACATATTATAATAACCAACATAATCACGAATTGTATACAGTTTCATACCTTAATATTATTGTCCTGTCAAAT
Source organism: Salmo trutta (assembly GCF_901001165.1). Taxonomy (NCBI): domain Eukaryota; kingdom Metazoa; phylum Chordata; class Actinopteri; order Salmoniformes; family Salmonidae; genus Salmo; species Salmo trutta. The sequence continues at coordinate 23,618 of NW_021822509.1, forward strand.
TTGTGAGAAACCTTTCAGGTCCAGTGAAGGCGAGGCACCTCCTGGTGGCAGCATTCATTCACTTTCAGTCACTGCACCAAAACTCAAATCAACCCTGCCAATGAGGCATTGGAGTCCATCGTTACTATGGCAATTCAAGATGGCGCTACCCATCCTTCTAATGTTGGTACGCTACCCATACCGTTGTTCAATATCAAAATACGAAAAAATAGAGCTGTTTCAATGATAGATGCACATGTTTAGTATTACTGGATGGAATACATCTCTTCGCTTAGCTTCATTTCCTAAAGTGTTTGCATTCCCCTTTCAGCACTAAATATGCACCAGTATCTCTACCCTTCCCTTTTTATACAGTTCTATCTTTCTTTTATCCTCTTTCATTCTCTTTCCCTCTTGTGCAGGGCGTGAAAAGAGAAAGAGAGAGAGTGAACGAGAGAGGGCGGGAGCTAGGGAGAGAAAAGTGAAGCTCACTGCCACTGAAGTGCCATTTCCTCTTGGAGTGCCACTCAACTGTAAACTAGAAAAAATAAAGGAAAAAGAGAGTGACTCACATTTCACACTAAAACACAGTCAGCATCATTGACGTAAACACACACTCACACACACACAGATTGGAGTTAGGTAACTGGTACTCTGGGGAGTTAGGTCACAGGTGCTCTGGGGAGTTAGGTCACAGGTGCTCTGGGGAGTTAGGTAACTGGTGCTCTGGGGAGTTAGGTCACAGGTGCTCTGGGGAGTTAGGTAACTGGTACTCTGGGGAGTTAGGTCACAGGTGCTCTGGGGAGTTAGGTCACTGGTGCTCTGGGGAGTTAGGTCACAGGTGCTCTGGGGAGTTAGGTCACTGGTGCTCTGGGGAGTTAGGTCACTGGTGCTCTGGGGAGTTAGGTCACTGGTGCTCTGGGGAGTTAGGTCACTGGTGCTCTGGGGAGTTAGGTCACTGGTGCTCTGGGGAGTTAGGGGAACATTGGGTGAAACAGACTGTTTCAGAACAAGCTTTGAGTTTGGAAATCTATATTCTCCCCCTCTTCCTCTACCCCCTCTCTCTTTCTCCCTCCATCTCCTCCATAGGCTGGTGTTGTTCAGTATACCATACTGCCACAGTAT
>NW_021822510.1:5000-24652 GCF_901001165.1 Salmo trutta
GATCTCGACAAACTATTTATGTATGGACCTTGCTTTGTGCAAGGGGGCATTGTCATGCTGAAACAGGAAAGGGCTTTCCCCAAACTGTTGCCACAAAGTTGGAAGCACAGAATCTTCTAGAATGTCATTTTATGCTGTAGCGTTAAGATTTCCCTACACTGGAACTAAGGGGCCCGAACCATGAAAAACAGCCCCAGACCTTTACAGTTGACAATATGCATTGGGGCAGGTAGCGTTCTCCTGGCATCTGCCAAACCCAGATTCGTCCATCGGACTGCCAGATGGTGAAGTGCGATTCATCACTCCAGAGAACGTGTTTCCACTGCTCCAGAGTCCAATGGCAGCGAGCTTTACACCACTCCAGCCGACGCTTGGCATTGCGCATGGTGATCTTAGGCTCGTGTGCAGCTGCTCGGCCATGGAAACCCATTTCATGAAAGCTCCCGATAAACAGTTCTTGTGCTGAAGTTGCTTCCAGAGGCAGTTTGGAACTCAGTAGTGAGTGTTGGAACTGAGGACAGACTATTTTTACGCACTTCAGTACTCAGTGGTCCTGTTCTGTGAGCTTGTGTGGCCTACCACTTCACGGCTGAGCCGTTGTTGCTCCTAGATGTTTCCACTTCACAATAACAGCACTTACAGTTGACCGGGGAAGCTCTAGCAGGGCAGAAATTTGACGAACTGACTTGTTGGAATGGTGGCATCCTATGACTGTGCCACGCTGAAAGTAACTGAGCTCTTCACTAAGGCCATTCTAATGCCAATGTTTGTCAATGGAGATTGCATGGCTGTGGGCTCGATTTTATACACTTGTAAGCAACGGGTGTGTCTGAAAGAGCTGAATCCACTAATTTGAAGGGGTGTCCACATACTTTTGTATGACTATCCCCTGTTCACACTATGTGTATATACCAAAGTATCCCCATTCTTGTGTATTGTTTTCTTTGTGGTACTATTTTATTTTTAAATCTCTGCATCATTGGGAAGGAGCTCGTAAGCAAGCATTTTCATGGTAAAGGGCATTTGATTTGATGTACCGTGTCACCGGGCGGCTTCCCGTGGCCACAGTCTATCTACCTTGTAAGGTAAAACCACATACTGGAACTCCTCGCTGCATGGAGGCCTCTCTTCTCCTCTTCCTCCTCTCACTCACTACCTCCCTCCCTCCCTCCCTCTCCCTGCCCTGCTCCCCCTCTCTGCCAGCTAAATCTAAAGTGCATAGCCTACAGCCCTGATCGCTCTGAAAATATTTCTTCTCTACATGAAACAGGAACGCTCTTCCATATATGGACAAACTTCCAAGCGGGTGAATGTTTGGGAAAGTGATGTCACAGATTAAGAGCAGGCTACAGACTGCCAACTCAGTGACTGGTGTGTGTTTAAAGAGACAGAGTTTTTTTTCCACAGCAAGGCGCGAGTGTTACTACTGTGCAGACCAAGAGAGGAGAGAACCTCAACGAAACAATGAAAGACAGTGTAGCCTACAGTTTGTAACAGGGTTAAGACAGGTCATGTATTCCTAAAATCCGTTTTTTTCCACAGGTAAGGAGAGTGAAGGGGAGCGATGCAGGCAGGGAAGGAGTTTTTTTCCCCCCATATTCGTTATTATTTCTTAAAGAAACATATAGGTTATTACTATGTAAGAGCCTGTGTGTGTGTGTGTGTGTGTGTGTGTGTGTGTGTGTGTGTGTGTGTGTGTGTGTGTGTGTGTGTGTGTGTGTGATCACTCTCTGGCCTCTACACAAGACATTCCAACCATGTTGTAGTGAATACAAATGATGCAGCCATCCTGCTTTCAGTTGCAGAAATCAATTCCTTGTATGGGATAAGTAACTGGGGAAACAATGACAATGTTTTTAATAGTTTTATTAAGTATTTACGAGAGTTATGTTTATTCCTTCTCAAAACAATGGAGAGCAGAATGTGTGTGGCCTTAGTGCCCTGTTTTAAAACGTGACTTGGTCTTTGTTTTAAAAAAAAACTAAATATTTCCCAATTCTAATTTCAACGAAGATCCTGTTAACCACAAAAACAAAACAAGACTAATTCTGCTGAAAAGCCATCAGAGGAAGTTGTATTTATTTAGAAGTCAGTTAAAACCCTCTACAGGATTGGTGGGTCCCCCACGGGATGGTTGAGCTAACGTAGGATAATGCAATTAGCATGAGGTTGTAAGTAACAAGAACGTTTCCCAGGACATAGGCATATCTGATATTAGCAGAAAGCTTAAATTCTTGTTAATCTAACTGCACTGTCCAATTTACTGTAGCTATTTTAGTGAAAGAATGCCATGCTATTGTTTGAGGAGAGTGCACAGTTATGAACTTGAAAAGTTATTCATAAACCAATTAGGCACATTTGGGCAGTCCTGAAACACAATTTTTAACATAAATGGAATGGTTCATTGGATCAGTCTAAAACTTTGCACATACACTGCTACCATCTAGTGGCCAAAATCGAAATTGCACCTGGGCTGGAATAATACATCATGGCCTTTGTCTTGCACTTCAAAGATGATGGTACAAAAAAAATACAAAAACATTCATGTTTCTTTCTTTGTATTATCTTTTACCAGATCTAATGTGTTATATTCTCCTATATTAATATCACATTTCCACAAACTTCAAAGTGTTTCATTTCAAATGGTATCAAGAATATTCATATCCTTGCTTCAGCTCCTGAGCTACAGGCAGTTAGATTTGGGTATGTCATTTTAGGCGAAAATGGAAAAAAAGGGTCTGATCCTTAAGAAGAATTATTAAGAACAAAGCCGACAGGGGAAGTGAACGGTGTCTATTTCCCATAGAAAAACTATGCATTCCAAATAGGGCTCTGGTCAAAGTAGTGCACTAAATATGGAATAGGGTGCCATTTGGGGGTCAAAAGTAGTGCACTATATAGGGAATAGGGTGCCATTTGGGGGTCAAAAGTAGTGCACTATATAGGAAATAGGGTGCCATTTGGGACTCACTCAGAGTGACCGCTTGGTTGGAACGTCACACTGCTGTGGCCAGCAGCACTAAGTGGAGACTAGAAAAGTAGCTTGAAGAAAAGTAGCTTTAACAAATCTGTCCGTCAGTCAGTCTGGCCTCAGATCATCACATGACCAGGAAGACAAAGATATCAAAATGACTAGCAGGTGCTCTAGAATCAACACTTAGACTAGGATAACCTGTGGTGATAACCTCCACCAATATGTATGTCTGGTCACCACCACTTCAACACAGACCCATGATAGCCTGGTCCCAGATCTGTTTGTGCTGTATCCAGCTCCTAAAGGGACCATTATGAGACCACAGGAATTTAATGAAGCACAAACAGATCTGGATCCAGGCTAGGTCCACGAGGACATAGAAATAGAATGATTAGACTAGTTTCTATATCTATGCATGAGGTCATGTGAGGTATAGAATAGATATGATTGTCAGATAGAATGAATTCTATCTGAAACGAATTCTATTTCTGTCTGCGAGGTTCAGAACGTCTCTCTGTGTCATTGTTCTGATGAAGGGCGAAATTTCAAGCTTCAATGAGGATCAGGTTTCACATAACTAAACCCGGAGGGACTCAGGACTAGGGTTGTGGCAGTCATCACATTCTGTCAGCCGGTTATTGCCATGCTGGTCTCACCGTAATTGACCATTAATTAACAAAAAACCCGTTTAGCATCTCCAGGGCCTCCACGCACACAAGCTAATGATGCGCGCCATCGGAACATCGACATAAAAAAAAAAAAAAAGTTTAATAAATAAAACATAATATACACCATCACAATAAAAGGTCTCAGGAAACAGAAACTGTAGACAGCCCCACTCTCTGCGCGCTGGAGAAAGGAACGAATGAGAGATGGAAAGGCATGTTGGTGAGATATTGTGTAGCTACAGGTAATGCCTAGGCTATACACAATCACTAGAATTATAGGATTAGCCGCTCTGCACAATCAACAAACCAACAGCATCGCCCAGACTCGTGAATAGAAAGTTTGGAGTGTAGGATTCCCGAGTGGCACAAGACACGACATCTCAGGTGTTAGAGGCGTCACTACAGACATCCTGGTTCGTTCCCAGGCTGTGTCACAACCGGCCGCGATCGGGAGTCCCGTAGGGCGGCGCACAATTGGCCCAGCGTCGTCCGGGTTAGGGTTTGACCGGTGTAGGCCGTCATTGTAAATAAGAATTTGTTCCTAACTGACTTACCTAGTTAAATAAATAAATGAAAGACAGAATAATGCATCTAGTCCATTCAGTATGCATAATAATACACATTCAAAGGCGATTACTGGAATCTGTTTCCAGTAATAGGCTAGACCAATTATGTAGGTACGAAATAAATCTTAAATGCGTTTTTTTTTATTGTTTTTCTGCTGTGCGTAATATATGGTAATATATGGTACGATTAAAACAAAACATGAGCTGGCGCACATCCAGAAGGAGGTGCTGACTTACTGCGAATAAACTATAAACTATGAAAATAAACACTCTATATATAAACTCCCAGTAATTTATTTGGTAAATCAGCAATGTTTTGGCATCACCATGATGTCAGGGTGTTCGATGACATAGATTACTAGACAGTACAGCCAGCCAGGATGATATAGACTACTAGACAGTACAGCCAGCCAGGATGACAGACTACTAGACAGTACAGCCAGCCAGGATGACAGACAGTAGCTCTGTGAACTTGTCTTAAAGACAACTCTTCGGCATCGTGGTTTCCAAGACAACCAGCTACAGTCGATGACATAATTCCCCCCTCTTCCACTGTCTGTTCCAAATGGCACCTCTCTACCTCTAACATTCAAATCAGGAAGGCTGGAGACTGTAAGGTCTACTACACCTGTTGTATTCGACGCACGTGACAAATAAATCTGAATGCTGGTTTTATCTTCATCCAGTAAGCGTAACATAATTCCTTCCGTTTCCTCTTCTACGGGCATAGTGGGAATGAATACAAACGAACAGTATGATCATCAGCATTGCATCATGTTTCTCCTCCTCTTTCCTATTAGCCACGTGCAGTTTGTCATTCACCGATTGACCTTGTGGCCTATAAGCACTGGCACAATAACAAACATTCCTCACGCTTGCTGTTTAACCTATGGGCTTCGCCTTCCTCTCTCTCTCCCAACCAATGGGCATAAATATTGAGATGTGTTTATATGTCAACTTGTATTTATTCTCTCACTTTCTGTTTTTCAACAACAATTTTACAGTCTCGGTAGCAGCAGCAACGGGGGTAGAGCAACCTGCCATCACATCGTCAGGCTCTGAGGATCTTCCCTCGGAGACAAGGACATTTTCCCAAACGATGTAATAAGATTCCATATTGCATTCAGTCTTTGTTCATTCACTTAAGCCTGTACTCGATTGAACTACTGTTGACCAGGGCCCCATAGGGCTTGTAGTGTACTATATAGGGAATAGGGTGCCATTTGGGACACGGTTGGTTTCTGTCTGAGAGGGTGTGGCTTCTTTCTTATCTGATCACAAGAAGTTAGTCGTTTTTTGGTTATTAAGCTCACCGTTAGTCACTGTGAACGAAGTCTTCTTTTGGTACAGATCTAGCCTACCCTGTGGAATTCATTCCCCATCAATTACACTGAAATTACTAGCTGCTGCTAGTTGGTACTGTACATAGTAGAATATTTAGGAATGTTACTCGATATCATAGACGGAAATTGTATTCAATCTGAAAATAAAGGTGGATTAATACAGTACATTGGATTCATAAAACTGTGAAACAGCAATGTGGGGATCCACAAGTCTCATCTTTCTCATTGAAGGAAAAAATAAAAAAAACTCAACGCTCTTTTTCTTGTCATCTTTAGTTTAGTCCAGGGCTCTCCACCCCTGTTCCTGATGAGCTGCTGTCATCTTTAGTTTAGTCCAGGGCTCTCCAACCCTGTTCCTGATGAGCTACTGTCATCTTTAGTTTAGTTTAGTCCAGGGCTCTCCAACTCTGTTCCTGATGAGCTACTGTCATCTTTAGTTTAGTCCAGGGCTCTCCAACCCTGTTCCTGATGAGCTGCTGTCATCTTTAGTTTAGTCCAGGGCTCTCCAACCCTGTTCCTGATGAGCTACTGTCATCTTTAGTTTAGTTTAGTCCAGGGCTCTCCAACCCTGTTCCTGATGAGCTACTGTCATCTTTAGTTTAGTTTAGTCCAGGGCTCTCCAACCCTGTTCCTGATGAGCTGCTGTCATCTTTAGTTTAGTCCAGGGCTCTCCAACCCTGTTCCTGATGAGCTACTGTCATCTTTAGTTTAGTTTAGTCCAGGGCTCTCCAACCCTGTTCCTGATGAGCTACTGTCATCTTTAGTTTAGTTTAGTCCAGGGCTCTCCAACCCTGTTCCTGATGAGCTACTGTCATCTTTAGTTTAGTCCAGGGCTCTCCAACCCTGTTCCTGATGAGCTACTGTCATCTTTAGTTTAGTTTAGTCCAGGGCTCTCCAACCCTGTTCCTGATGAGCTACTGTCATCTTTAGTTTAGTTTAGTCCAGGGCTCTCCAACCCTGTTCCTGATGAGCTACTGTCATCTTTAGTTTAGTCCAGGGCTGTCCAACCCTGTTCCTGATGAGCTACTGTCATCTTTAGTTTAGTTTAGTCCAGGGCTCTCCAACCTTGTTCCTGATGAGCTACTGTCATCTTTAGTTTAGTCCAGGGCTCTCCAACCCTGTTCCTGATGAGCTACTGTCATCTTTAGTTTAGTCCAGGGCTCTCCAACCCTGTTGCTGATGAGCTACTGTCATCTTTAGTTTAGTTTAGTCCAGGGCTCTCCAACCCTGTTCCTGATGAGCTACTGTCATCTTTAGTTTAGTTTAGTCCAGGGCTCTCCAACCCTGTTCCTGATGAGCTACTGTCATCTTTAGTTTAGTCCAGGGCTCTCCAAACCTGTTCCTGATGAGCTACTGTTATCTTTAGTTTAGTCCAGGGCTCTCCAACCCTGTTCCTGATGAGCTGCTGTCATCTTTAGTTTAGTCCAGGGCTCTCCAACCCTGTTCCTGATGAGCTACTGTCATCTTTAGTTTAGTTTAGTCCAGGGCTCTTCAACCCTGTTCCTGATGAGCTACTGTCATCTTTAGTTTAGTTTAGTCCAGGGCTCTCCAACCCTGTTCCTGATGAGCTACTGTCATCTTTAGTTTAGTCCAGGGCTCTCCAACCCTGTTCCCGATGAGCTACTGTCATCTTTAGTTTAGTCCAGGGCTCTCCAACCCTGTTCCTGAAGAGCTACTGTCATCTTTAGTTTAGTTTAGTACAGGGCTCTCCAACCCTGTTCCTGATGAGCTACTGTCATCTTTAGTTTAGTTTAGTCCAGGGCTCTCCAACCCTGTTCCTGATGAGCTACTGTCATCTTTAGTTTAGTTTAGTCCAGGGCTCTCCAACCCTGTTCCTGATGAGCTACTGTCATCTTTAGTTTAGTTTAGTCCAGGGCTCTCCAACCCTGTTCCTGAAGAGCTAGTGTCTTCTAGGTTTTAACCAATCCTAATCTAGCACACCTGATTCTAATAATTAACTGGTTGATATGCTGGTTAGTTACAACTGAGTTTGGTTCATAGATTGGTTTGGTTGATTTAGTCTATAGATTGGTTTGGTCTAGCACATCCAACCATAGATTGGATTGGTTGATTTAGTCTATAGATTGGTTTGGTCTAGTGTGCTGCCTGCCACGCTACAGTCTATCGTCTGTTCAAGGGTCATGTTTCTTTCACTGCAGTGTTGAAGATTAGTTGCCATGGTGACCTGGTACTGTGTGGGTGAGCAAAAAAAATAAAATATCCAATATTTCCTCTCTTCGATTATAGAAATCACAGGGTCTACTAAAGACAGAAGAACATGTAAGGTAGCGTTGTAGTAAGGTCCTGTTTCTGTGAACTATTTTAATTATAGTTTTACTCTGTAAGTGTGCTTGGGTATCTTGAAAGGTAGGAGTAAAATGTATTATTATTATTATTATTATTATTATTATGGGTTCAAGCAGCAAAGCCTTATTGTTTTTGTTCATTACTACTCTTCTTTCCGCAACGCAAAATTAAACTACAAAATTCCCGTGAGATGGTGAGGCCTAGGAGGGTGAAACCTGGCATGATGGGAAAAAGGTCACATGGAACATGCAAACTTTGCAAACTCATGCCCCTCACCCCATGTGAGCAAGAGTGATAGGTTATGCCTGGTTCTGTACGACGGCAAGTGGGAGGGGGGGGGGGGGGGTTGGGAACATTTTGTCTTCCCAGTAGAAGCAAAAAAATGTATTAAACTTAGTAGAAAATCAACTCAAGGTATTGAATTTATTAGAACAATTAAATTTGCCTAAAATGATAAGGCATCAACAAAATGCATAAGTGAAAAGTATTTTCTTTCAACTTTCCCGAAAGAGTCAACAGGAAAGCCTGTCTGTGTACGTGTGTTTGTCTGCCACTATGAAGCCGTTAGCAATGATGCTAATGACAACCGTCTTCTGATAGATGAAAAGGCTTACCCTAAAAAAAAACCTTCAATTAAAATGTTAACTACAAAATAGTCTATGCTTACCAGGCAGAATGATATCATGATTATTTGCATAAATCCAGTGGTGATTTGTTCAGAAAACTAAAATCACGTGGTGCTATAGAAAACACTGATAACAAAGCAAAGCTCTTGCTGGCGCACACCTAAATGAAAAGGGTATCTACACCAAACAAATGACATACATCATTTAGAAAGTACTCAGACACCTTGATTTTTTTCCCACATAATGTCCATTGCTCGTGTTTCTTGGCCCAAGCAAGTCTCTTCTCATTGGTGTCCTTCAGTAGTGGTTTCTTTGCAGCAATTCCACCATGACGGACTGATTCACGCAGTCTCCTCTGAACAGTTGATGTTGAGATGTGTCTGTTACTTATCGTCTGCGGCAGAGGTAACTCTGGGTCTTCTTTTCCTGTGGCGGTCCTCATGAGAGACAGTTTCATCATAGCGTTCAATAGTTTTTGCGACTGCACTTGAAGAAACTTTCAAAGTTCTTGACATTAACCGCATTGACTGACCTTCATGTCTTAAAGTAATGATGGACTGTCATTTCTCTTTGCTTATTTGAGCTGTTCTTGCCATAATATGGACTCTGTCTTTTACCAAATAGGGCCATCTTCTGTATACCACTCCTACCTTGTCACAACACAACTGATTGGCTCAAACGCATTAAGAAGGACAAAAATTCCCCAAATTAACTTTTAAGAAGGCACACCTGTTAATTGAAATGCATTCCAGGTGACTACCTCATGAAGCTGGTTGAGAGAATACCAAGACTGTGCAAAGCTGTCATCAAGGTAAAGGGTGGCTACTTTGAATAATCTCAAATATAATATATTTGGATTCGTTAAAAAAAAAAAAAAAAAAAAAAATGGTTACTACATGATTCCATATGTGTTATTTCATAGTGTTGATGTCTTCACTATTATTCTACAATGTAGAAAAACCCTGGAAGGAGTAGGTGTGTCCAAACTTGTGACTGGGTGTGTGTGTGTGATAGATAGATAGATATATATATATATATATATATCTATCTATCTCTAACAATACACATATATATTTTTACCTCCAATGGTCTCCTGATGTGCTTTAAGGATTGCTGTGGACTTAGAAGCTCCAATTCTGTTGTTTTTCTATTAAAAATAAAAAAATATTCTAAAATGGGATTTTGAGTGAAAAAAAAAAAAAAACTGGGAAAAACCTGAAACCTGGAAAAACTAAAACTAAGATTTTATAGGGCCCTAGATAAGGCTCATGGTCTATTCCTGGGTTACTTTCACATTTTCCCGCTGTAGCGAAACCGAAGCGAACGGTTACCCCAAAAACATTAATACGAACCTGACTGTGGGTTTGGTGCACACCCTTAATTATTATTATTATTGTAAAATGGATAAACATTCCTTACAACGAATAGAGGCTCAGAAATGGCAGTGAAATCATTGATAATAAATGATTCTTTAATTGAAGAAAGCAACAAAAAAAGACATTTGCTGCTGCTGGTAACAGAGGGCTTGGGTCAGGAGAGGAGACAAGAGCAATCAATTCCTTTTAACACTGAAATCATCATCATCATCATAATAATAATATCTTCTTTAATGCACAACTCAAACAGCTGGTTGGGATGGCTCCACCAGATTGCCACGGAAACGCAGAAACTTCACCAAGCAAAGCAGAGCATCGCACTGAAAAATCGAAATGAATCGTGTCTCATTAACTCCAATTGAAATGAAATACACTGTCTGAAAGCTTTAGTCCTGAATTTTAGCCCCCCCCTGCCCCCCATGAGTGTTCTCTTAAAATAAAAACTCAATGTATTTGTTTCAAAACATGAACATAAAAAAAAAACCCACAACATTTCTGCCTTAAGACTAAATGACTAGCAAATGAATTAACAATACCATTACTGTCAATATGATTACTTGTATGTTAGTATATTATGTCATCTTTGTGGTTTGACCACCGAAGTGATGATGTCACTGTGTTTTGCTCACAAGAAAATACAAATCTCCATCCAATGAGCAGTGGGTGGAGATTTCACTTAAGGACCAACGAAATGGTCTAAAATGTGCCAACTCCGCCCACCTGGGCCACGCAAAACAAACTCGCCCAATGTCTCAAAGCTGCGACACCATTTTTAGAGTGACGGCCAAACCAAGAAACTGGATTGTAAAAACCCATAGAAAAGCCACCCTAAATTGAGTCTCAGGCTTCTGAAATGACACCCTGGCCCTAAAGTCTACGGGTCGCCGCCGTAGCCCTAAAGTAGAACACCATAGGGAACAGGGTGTCATTTGAGATGTAATCGGTCCTAAACCAAATGATCACCTGGCACCTCAGGTGTAATCATCATGTCTTGAACTTCTTCTCTGAGGTCTCCGAACCCCCTGACCCCTCCCCTGACCCTTGACCTCTTGACCCCAGGTGAGTCCGTTTCAGCGCACCCTGGGCTGGGCCTCTCTGAGACGATGACCCCCCCTCCTCCCCCTCTTCCTCCTCCTCCTCCAGGGTCCTAGTGCCTGCTGATTTCAACTCTAAGGTCTCTCTCTCTGAGTCTGAGGATTCAAATAGGTCTGGAGCCAGACGACCCCTACAGCCTACTGGCACCTCAGTCATGTCAAGGTGCTGCAGTCCGTTCAGTCCAGGGCTGTGGTGTCTGGAACTAGGGGAGATCCAGCGACTATGATCTGACTCGTCGGCCTCTTCAGGACTATCTAAGCCCTCGGCCATTCTCTCTAAAGCAGCCCTCCTCTCTCCAGGCCTTCCTGCCCGGGACTCGTTCCTCTGCTGCAGGGCGTCTTGAGACAGAAGGGAGGCGATGAGGAGACCTTCCTGTTCCGCTCGGTCGTCCTGGCTGTCCAGAGACACCGCAGGGCTAGAACCAGGGAGGGTGTGCGACTTACGTCTCCCCGTTTTAGAGCCACTTCTGTGGGGTCCGATCTGGACCGAGTCCTGGTCCTGCTGAAGCTCCGCGGAGGATACGGAGGAGGACGAGGCCTCGTCGATTGAGATCTTGGGGTAGGAGCAGGAGTCGACCCCCCCGGGGTACAAGGCCTGGGCGGATTCGGGGCGCCCCCCACTGGACAGGCGGGGGAAGTGCATGCGGCGCCACCGGGCTGCAGTACGTTGTCTCCTACTGGCTCTCCTCTGCTCCTCGTCCTCAGAGCTGGTGGAGGAGGTGGAAGAGGAGGAGCTAGAGGAGGCGCCGGCAGGGGAGGAGGTGGGGCTGGAGAGGGTGGAGTTGTCTCGGGGACTGGGAGAGCGAGGCCGGGGCATGGGGTCTGGCCAGAATCCACTAGAGTCAGAGTCCTCTCCCACCAGGTCCAATAAGAACACAGACTGCTGATATCTGCTGCCACGCCTCCTCGACTGCGGTGGCTCCACCCCTTCAGGATGCTCCGCCCCCGAAGCCTCGGGGGCAGCTAATGAGGACGAAGAGGAGTGGTCTGAGTCGGCGGTAGCAGCAGCAGCAGCAGGCGGTACAGGCGTGGCGACTCCACTCCCAACCAGGACCCCGGCGCCGTCTCTTATAGCTCGTGTGGAGCGTCGTCCCCTGGCGTGGAGCTGCAGGATGGCCCCCTCACTCAGGTCACTGTCTGAGTCCGAACTCCAGCCCTCGATCTCCCGACGCACCAGAGAGTCAAAGAAGGCCATCATACGAGGATCCTCCTGGATGGACTGAGATGACATGGAACAGTTCTTAATTAATCCCCACAAAATGTGTGTGTGTGTGTGTGTGTGTGTGTGTGTTTAGGGAAAAGTGGCGCACTATATAGGGAAAAGCAGCGCACTATATAGGGAAAAGTGGCGCACTATATAGGGAAAAGTGGCGCACTATATAGGGAAAAGGGGGTCATTTGGGATGTGAACCGGTGTTACCTGTGAGACGTAGTCGTGGCTCAGGCCGCTGCCGCTGTTCAGGACCAAGTTGATGTACTCCTCATGGCTGTACAGACTCCTGGACTTATCCTCCACAAAACCACCCAGGTCGCCCAGACACTCCGGCTGCTGGTAGGGGCTCCAGGCCTGGGAGAACGGAGAGGTTTCAGGGGGAGAGGAGGGTTAGAGTTTAAATTGAACACCTCTGGTACGATGAAGAAGATAATGTACCAACAGCAGCCTGGAGGAGCAGAGGTTGATGATGAATTAACACATCATCCTTTCCCTTTACAAGCTCAGGCCACTACGTTTGTCTGGGCTGGAGAGTAGCAGAGACAGACAGTGGATAGTGGCGAAGAGACAGTGGATAGTGGCGAAGAGACAGTGGATAGTGGCGAAGAGACAGTGGCGAAGAGACAGTGGCGAAGAGACAGTGGCGAAGAGACAGTGGCGAAGAGACAGTGGCGAAGAGACAGTGGCGAAGAGACAGTGGCGAAGAGACAGTGGCGAAGAGACAGTGGCGAAGAGACAGTGGCGAAGAGACAGTGGCGAAGAGACAGTGGATAGTGGCGAAGAGACAGTGGATAGTGGCGAAGAGACTGTGGATAGTGGCGAAGAGACAGTGGATAGTGGCGAAGAGACTGTGGATAGTGGCGAAGAGACTGTGGATAGTGGCGAAGAGACAGTGGATAGTGGCGAAGAGACAGTGGATAGTGGCGAAGAGACTGTGGATAGTGGCGAAGAGACTGTGGATAGTGGCGAAGAGACTGTGGATAGTGGCGAAGAGACAGTGGATAGTGGCGAAGAGACAGTGGATAGTGGCGAAGAGACTGTGGATAGTGGCGAAGAGACTGTGGATAGTGGCGAAGAGACTGTGGATAGTGGCGAGAGACTGTGGATAGTGGCGAAGAGACAGTGGATAGTGGCGAAGAGACTGTGGATAGTGGCGAAGAGACTGTGGATAGTGGCGAAGAGACTGTGGATAGTGGCGAAGAGACAGTGGATAGTGGCGAAGAGACATGTGGATAGTGGCGAAGAGACATGTGGAGTAGTGGCGAAGAGACTGTGGATAGTGGCGAAGAGACTGTGGATAGTGGCGAAGAGACTGTGGATAGTGGCGAAGAGACAGTGGATAGTGGCGAAGAGACAGTGGATAGTGGCGAAGAGACAGTGGATAGTGGCGAAGAGACTGTGGATAGTGGCGAAGAGACTGTGGATAGTGGCGAAGAGACTGTGGATAGTGGCGAAGAGACTGTGGATAGTGGCGAAGAGACTGTGGATAGTGGCGAAGAGACTGTGGATAGTGGCGAAGAGACTGTGGATAGTGGCGAAGAGACAGTGGATAGTGGCGAAGAGACTGTGGATAGTGGCGAAGAGACTGTGGATAGTGGCGAAGAGACTGTGGATAGTGGCGAAGAGACTGTGGATAGTGGCGAAGAGACTGTGGATAGTGCCTCAAAACTTTTGTTTTGAGGCAGGAGCAAACCTGCTGGTGCAGGAGCAGCCCGAGCAGGATCATATGGGACATCTGATTGGTTGTTTACGTCACACCACCTCCTCATAATTGGTGGATTGTAGCTCACCACTGCAAACACAGTCTTCATGGCTGGACTAAGATGAACCAGAATCTCCACATGAAGTTGAGAAATAAGTAGTTTTGAAGATGTGTTTTTGAAATATTTAACTTATTTTAACAGATAACTTTTTTGTTGAGTTCTAGATAAAACCAACTAAGTTACTATGTTTATGACTAACACTACGTTGTTACTTTGGTAAATAAATAAAAACTCTTGTTATCTTCCCTTTAAAAAAGTTCCAAGACAATTGAGCTGAGAGGAAATTCAATGTATTGACATGCATGATGTTGCAATGACATGAATCAATCATGTACCAAGTCATTTTACAAATACCTAACCCACACACCCACACCTTAACTGTTATAAATGATGTAAACAGCGAGAGAAAACAAAAACCCCTCAACGACGTCACCACGACGACGGAGCGGCGAGGTCGCCACGACGACGTCGTCACTAACGTACCTTAATGACCTTCTCGACCCCGGAGGAGCAGATCATATAAGTGCTGGGGTTGAACCGGACCTGGTTCACGATGGAACGGTGACCTTTTAGGACCATGGACGCTCCGTTCACCACACGACCCGGGCCTCCTGGAGGGGAGCAGGGCGGATTAAGAGACAGATTATAATCTGATGGACACACCGATAAGAGAGAGATTATAATCTGATGGACACACCGATAAGAGAGAGATTATAATCTGATGGACACACCGATAAGAGAAAACACAACTCTTACCTGCTTCAGGATCCTTCGGGATTCTCCACATATAAAGGTTGAAGTCATCTGATCCAGACAAGATGTACTAGAGGAAGAAAACAGAGATTAAAACATTTCAACCCCCAATGGCACCCTATTCCCTATATAGTGCACTACTTTAGACCAGAGCCCTATTCCCTATATAGTGCACTACTATAGACCAGAGTCCTATTCCCTATATAGTGCACTACTATAGACCAGGGCCCTATTCCCTATATAGTGCACTACTATAGACCAGAGCCCTATTCCCTATATAGTGCACTACTATAGACCAGAGCCCTATTCCCTATATAGTGCACTACTATAGACCAGAGCCCTATTCCCTATATAGTGCACTACTATAGACCAGAGCCCTATTCCCTATATAGTGCACTACTTTAGACCAGACCCTATTCCCAGTGTAGGGAATAAAGTAGTACATTACATTGGGAAAAGGGTCCATTGGGGACAGAGGGTGAGAGTTAAAGTCCTCTGAATAAACACATTATGACGGTGGTAATATTCTCTACCCCATGTTGAGTAGATAGGGAATAGGGATCTGGTCTACATTATGATGGTGGTAATATTCTCTACCCCATGTTGAGGAGTATATAGGGAATAGGGCTCTGGTCTACATTATGATGGTGGTAATATTCTCTACCCCATGTTGAGGAGTTGATACCACACAATAAACCACCAACTAGAGAGTCAGGGAACTTTACCTTTAGATTCCTAAAGAAATAAGATTATTCCATTTCAGTAGAGACGTAGTCTGCATCCCATATGGCTCCCTATCCCCTATGGGCTCTTCACAAAATAGTTCACTATATAGGGAATAGGGTAACATTTGGGATGCAGCCTATAGACAGACGGGACAACAGAACCCCACAGACAGACAGACAGGACAACAGAACCCCACAGACAGACAGACGGGACGACAGAACCCCACAGACAGACAGACAGGACAACAGAACCCCACAGACAGACAGACAGGACAACAGAACCCCACAGACAGACAGACGGGACGACAGAACCCCACAGACAGACAGACGGGACAACAGAACCCCACAGACAGACAGACGGGACAACAGAACCCCACAGACAGACAGACGGGACAACAGAACCCCACAGACAGACAGACAGGACAACAGAACCCCACAGACAGACAGACGGGACGACAGAACCCCACAGACAGACAGACAGACAGACGGGACAACAGAACCCCACAGACAGACAGACAGGACAACAGAACCCCACAGACAGACAGACAGACGGGACGACAGAACCCCACAGACAGACAGACAGACGGGACAACAGAACCCCACAGACAGACAGACAGACGGGACAACAGAACCCCACAGACAGACGGGACAACAGAACCCCACAGACAGACAGACGGGACAACAGAACCCCACAGACAGACAGACAGGACAACAGAACCATCAGGCCCAGTTATTTTTCAGTCCAGGGCCTGTATTCATGAAGCCTCAGAGTTAAAGGCGCTGCATTGTTAACCTGGTGTCTGCATTGTCCATGCAGCATTTACGGTGATACGGCCTCTGCAGAAGACAGGCCATATTAATACGTCTTGCTCGTCGGGGTGCAGCGCAGAGCTGTTGTCAAGGAAGTGACTTTGTGTTTATAGAGGACCCGCCCCCAGCTATCATCAACCAATCATGTCAATGTGGAGCTATTCGGAGGCCCTCCGACCACATTTTAGGATCAAGCGTTAAATTGTCTCTAAGGGCGCTGATCTAAGATCAGTTTAGTTTGGGTCTTTTAGATCATCATAAGATTACATGGACAGACGGGACCTGATCCCTAGATCAACACTCCAGACGCTTTATGAAATCGGGGGCCTCGAATCTCAGTGTAAAAGAAGCAGCATGTTCAGTACAGTAGAGATTTATTTATGACAAAATCTCTTCTCTGAGGGAAGATAGAATTTGAGACGTGGTGTAACTTGTTCAAAAAACACTGAGCAGAAATCTGTTTTTTTCCGTCTGGTGCCAGCCAACTAGGAGTCAAACCAACACCTTCTCTGTCTCACTAGGGTAGAAGACTTCAACAGGTTGAGTAGCTCGCCAATAAATTCTGAAACGAGTTCCAACGCAAACTGTCGAAACAAATCTCAATGTATGAGATCCAATCAAATCAAATGTATTTATAAAGCCCTTCTTACATCAGCTGATATCTCAAAGTGCTGTACAGAAACCCAGCCTAAAACCCCAAACAGGAAGCAATGCAGGTGTAGAAGCACGGTAGCTAGGAAAAACTCCCTAGAAAGGCCAAAACCTAGGAAGAAACCTAGAGAGGAACCAGGCTATGAGGGGTGGCCAGTCCTCATCTGGCTGTGCTGGGTAGAGAGCAACCAGGCTATGAGGGGTGGCCAGTCCTCTTCTGGCTGTACTGGGTAGAGAGGAACCAGGCTATGAGGGGTGGCCAGTCCTCTTCTGGCTGTGCTGGGTAGAGAGGAACCAGGCTATGAGGGGTGGCCAGTCCTCTTCTGGCTGTGCTGGGTGGAGAGGAACCAGGCTATGAGGGGGGGCCAGTCCTCTTCTGGCTGTGCTGGGTGGAGAGGAACCAGGCTATGAGGGGTGGCCAGTCCTCTTCTGGCTGTGCTGGGTAGAGAGGAACCAGGCTATGAGAGGTGGCCAGTCCTCTTCAAATCCACATTATCCCACCCCTAGTTAGCCACAATTGGCTTAAAAAAAAAAAGACAAAATATCTGCCAATATTTCCCATGTATGTCTTCATGGTGCGTGAATGTATCTACCATCACCGTCGATAATGATAACTCTTCTGGGTCGACAAAGACCCCAAAAACCTTCTCAATTTAACGTTAAATGCAAAGTAGGCTTACCTGGCTGAAATGTATCATGCTTATTTGAATTAAATCGGGTGGGCGTTTGTTTTGCTAAGTCTGTCATGACATACGCAGCAGCAAAAACATGACTAGACCATCACATTCCGCTCTCTTAGAACGCACAATTAAAGTAGTGTTACACAACTCAAGGGTCTTCTGGTGTGATTTAAGCATCGACATGGACTCAGAACATACAACTTCATGGTTTCTCTATGAACAACTGTAATTGAGTGTAAAACTGAGAATTTTGGGGGAAAAACATCCCCCCCCAGACAGCAGCCGGGTCTCCCCCCCCCAGACAGCAGCCGGGCCCCCCCCCAGACAGCAGCCGGGTCCTCCCCCCCCCCCCAGCAGCCGGGTCTCCCCCCCCCAGCAGCCGGTTACAGACTAAAATAAATGACTTCAGGTATTCCATCTGTGTGGTTCAGATGGAAAGCGTGTTACTCTTGTGAAGCGAAGGTTGTGGGTTCAAGTCCAGCAGGGATCACATACCGATACTGAAAATGTATGCACTCACTGTACTATAAGTCAATTTAGATACAGGTGTCCGCTTACAAGCATGCATGCATACATACAGTCAAAAGTTTGGACACACCAACTCCAACCACAGCCATGCAATCTCCATAGACAAACATTGGCAGTAGAATGGCCTTACTGAAGAGCTCAGTGACTTTCAGCGTGGCACTGTCATAGGATGCCACCTTTCCATCAAGTCAGTTCGTCAAATTTCTGCCCTGGTAGAGCTTCCCCGGTCAACTGTAAGTGCTGTTATTGTGAAGTGGAAACATCTAGGAGCAACAACGGCTCAGCCGCGAAGTGGTAGGCCACACAAGCTCATAGAACAGGACCGCCGAGTGCTGAAGCGTGTAAAAATCGTCTGTCCTCGGTTACAACACTCACTACTGAGTTCCAAACTGCCTCTGGAAGCAACGTCAGCACAAGAACTGTTCGTCAGGAGCTTCATGAAATGTGTTTCAATGGCCGAGCAGCCGCACACAAGCATAAGATCACCATGTGCAATGCCGAGCGTCGGCTGGAGTGGTGTAAAGCTCGCCGCCATTGGACTCTGGAGCAGTGGAAACGTGTTCTCTGGAGCGATGCTTCACCATCTGGCAGTCCGACAGAGGAATCTGGGTTTGGAGGATGCCAGGAGAACGCTACCTGCCCCAATGCATAGTGTCAACTATAAAGTTTGGTGGAGGAGGAATAATGGTCTGGGGCTGTTTTCATGGTTCGGGCCCCTTAGTTCCAGTGAAGGGAAATCTTAACGCTACAGCATACAATGACATTCTAGACGATTCTGTGCTTCCAACTTTGTGGCAACAGTTTGGGGAAGGCCCTTTCCTGTTTCAGCATGACCATGCCCCATGCACAAAGCAAGGTCCATACAGAAATGATTTGTCGAGATCAGTGTGGAAGAACTTGACTGGCCTGCACAGAGCCCTGACCTCAACCCCATCAAACACCTTTGGGATGAATTGGAACGCCGACTATGAGCCAGGCCTAATCACCCAACATCAATGCCCGATCCTCACTAATGTTCAATGTTCCAACATCTAGTGGAAAGCCTTCCCAGAAGAGTGGAGGCTGTTATAGCAGCAAAGTGGTGACCAACTCCATATTAATTACCATGATTTTGGAATGAGATGCTCAACGAGCAGGTGTCCACATACTTTTGATCATGTAGTGTATATACATACCCCATGGCTCCCTGGCCTAAATATTAGGTACACCATTCCCCTTCCTACAGACAGTGAGTCATGTGGCTTGCTATATAAAATATTACAATGGGCAAAACGAGTGACCTAAGCAACTTTGTGCGTGGTATGATCGTCGGCGCCAGGCACGCCAGATCCAGTATCTCAGAAACTGCCACCTTCCTGGGCTTTTTACACAAAACGACAGGGTCTACCCCACCTGGTCCTCGTCTCCAGCGAAGCAGCAGCTCTTCATGGTACAGGAGTTGAAGTAGCCCTGGTTGTCGAACTGGAAGCTGGGTAGGCGAGAGTGTAGCTCGTAGAGGACCGGGGGTAGTCTGCGACGCAGGGCCAGGAGCTGAGTCCCCGCGCTGTTAAAACGCACCGACATAGCACTCTGAGG
>NW_021822511.1:0-55000 GCF_901001165.1 Salmo trutta
ATAACTAAGCTATGTGGCAGTGTATAGAGAGAGAGAGAGATACATTCCCTGTGGCTCAGTTGGTAGTGCATGGTGTTTGCAACACCAGGGTTGTGGGTTCGATTCCCACGGGTGGACAGTACAAAAAATAAATAAAAAATGCATGAAATTTATGAGTTCACTACTATAAGTCGCACTGGATAAGAGCGTCTGCTAAATTACTGAAATGTAGATGATGTTACTGTGAGTAGACCACAGCCTGTGATCTTTCCTAGGACTATTGATAAACGCTTAGCTGCACAACCAAAGTGTTTCCCAGAGTGTGTACTATTCCAGCCCTAGGTGCCCCCTTTTTAGTTGCACAGGTTTTTCACATATTATTCATCAATCTGACAGAGTACCGCTTAACGATCCAATTAGTGATGGGAGCCTCCCCGTTTTAGCAGCCGTGAGCGTTCACACACACACACACACACACACACAACGCTTCTTTTAATTGTCTTTTCTCTCTCGGCTGAATTGGAGTAGGCAGTTCCATCAATACCGTGATCAATTTAGAACAAACAAATTATTTTAGTGAAGAGAAAAATATACAAACAGCTGTCTCCGTACCACACCAATGAATAGTAATGTCTCTGACCTGTGTAGTTGTTAGCTAGCAATATGGAGAAGTCCATAAGTACTACTCGTCTTCATTAGGTGGATGGAAAAGATTAGATGTAAGGTCTTTTTTTAAAGTAAATACTCAAATTAGGCGCTAAGAATCATCTGAATGATCAATAATAATTATAGGTTTGACAAGTTGACAGGAATACACTAATAAACTAAAATGTAAAAACATGCACATCAATTATATTCAGTGGTGTAAAGTACTTAGGTATAAATACTTTAAAGTACTACTTAAGTCGTTTTTTTGGAATATCTCTTTACTTTATATTTTTGATCATTTTTACTTTTACCTCACTACGTTCCTTATGAAAATACTTTTTTACTCCATACAATTTTCCCTGACACCAAAAAGTACTGATTACATGTTGAATGTTAAGCAGGACCGGAAAATGGTTTAATTCACACACTTATCAAGAGAACATCCCTGGTCGTCCCTACAGCCTCTGATCTGGAGGACTCACTAAACAGAGAACATCCCTGGTCATCCCTACTGCCTCTGATCTGGTGGACTCACTAAACAGAGAACATCCCTGGTCATCCCTACTGCCTCTGATCTGGAGGACTCACTAAACAGAGAACATCCCTGGTCATCCCTACTGCCTCTGATCTGGTGGACTCACTAAACAGAGAACATCCCTGGTCATCCCTACTGCCTCTGATCTGGAGGACTCACTAAACAGAGAACATCCCTGGTCATCCCTACTGCCTCTGATCTGGAGGACTCACTAAACAGAGAACATCCCTGGTCATCCCTACTGCCTCTGATCTGGTGGACTCACTAAACAGAGAACATCCCTGGTCATCCTACTGCCTCTGATCTGGTGGACTCACTAAACAGAGAACATCCCTGGTCATCCCTACTGCCTCTGATCTGGAGGACTCACTAAACAGAGAACATCCCTGGTCATCCCTACTGCCTCTGATCTGGTGGACTCACTAAACAGAGAACATCCCTGGTCATCCCTACTG
The DNA here is from genome assembly GCF_901001165.1 of Salmo trutta. Taxonomy (NCBI): domain Eukaryota; kingdom Metazoa; phylum Chordata; class Actinopteri; order Salmoniformes; family Salmonidae; genus Salmo; species Salmo trutta. The sequence goes on from NW_021822511.1 coordinate 1,618, forward strand.
CCTCTGATCTGGAGGACTCACTAAACAGAGAACATCCCTGGTCGTCCCTACTGCCTCTGATCTGGTGGACTCACTAAACAGAGAACATCCCTGGTCATCCCTACTGCCTCTGATCTGGTGGACTCACTAAACAGAGAACATCCCTGGTCGTCCCTACAGCCTCTGATCTGGTGGACTCACTAAACAGAGAACATCCCTGGTCATCCCTACTGCCTCTGATCTGGAGGACTCACTAAACAGAGAACATCCCTGGTCATCCCTACTGCCTCTGATCTGGAGGACTCACTAGACAGAGAACATCCCTGGTCATCCCTACTGCCTCTGATCTGGAGGACTCACTAGACAGAGAACATCCCTGGTCAACCCTACTGCCTCTGATCTGGAGGACTCACTAGACAGAGAACATCCCTGGTCATCCCTACTGCCTCTGATCTGGAGGACTCACTAAACAGAGAACATCCCTGGTCATCCCTACTGCCTCTGATCTGGTAGACTAACTAAACACACATGCATTGTTTGTAAAGGATGTCTGAGTGTTGCAGTGTGCCCCCTGGCTATCAGTACATTTTAAAAACAAAAACATTGATTTATACTTTGTACTTTTGATACTTACGTATATTTAGAACCAAATACTTGTAGACTATTACTCAAGTAGTATTTTACTGGTTGACTTTCACTTTTACAATGAGTAAATTTCTATTAATATGTTTATACTTTTACTCAAGTATGACAATTGGGTCCTATTTCCATAAAACCAAATAAGTTGTAAATCACCAGAAAATGTATGTTTTTCTAAAATGTTATTTTGTTATTTTGCCTTTTCATCGTCTGAGCTTTCTGTCGACGTTGTGTCGTTGTGCTAGATTGTTATTGTAGTAGTTATTGTGTACTCCTGGCCCAGTTGAGATAATATTATGGGATGTCGCTATGGGACGTTGCCATGGATTAATTAGCTCTATGTGACCGCAGGGACCGAGCGGAACCAGATACGTTATTACCGAAGAGTAAAAAAGGAACAATGTAAGACAAATGTTACACTGATTAAATGGGTAGAATGCAATCTAGTTTTTCTCAAATTACCAATTTGTGTGTCGTCATAAGACAGACATGAATCGAATATGTTTGTTTGCAAAACGCGAAGACAGAGTTGTAACCTCTATTTAATAGTAATCACACGGCTGTATACGTATCCGTTTCCATAACAAGTAAATGTAGCTAAATTACTAGATAGAGAAAACGTCACACCTCAATCACATACCGGTCAAAATGGTTCTTCATGATCACTACGGTATTCAGCATAACCTTCCTCTCATGTGATATGGTCAGTACGGTATTCAGCATAACCTTCCTCTCATGTGATATGGTCAGTAATGGTATTCAGCATAACCTTCCTCTCATGTGATATGGTCAGTAATGGTATTCAGCATAACCTTCCTCTCATGTGATATGGTCAGTAATGGTATTCAGCATAACCTTCCTCTCATGTGATATGGTCAGTAATGGTATTCAGCATAACCTTCCTCTCATGTGATATGGTCAGTAATGGTATTCAACATAACCTTCCTCCCATGTGATATGGTCAGTACGGTATTCAGCATAACCTTCCTCCCATGTGATATGGTCAGTACGGTATTCAGCATAACCTTCCTCTCATGATATATGGTCAGTAATGGTATTCAGCATAACCTTCCTCTCATGTGATATGGTCAGTAATGGTATTCAGCATAACCTTCCTCTCATGTGATATGGTCAGTAATGGTATTCAGCATAACCTTCCTCTCATGTGATATGGTCAGTAATGGTATTCAGCATAACCTTCCTCTCATGTGATATGGTCAGTACGGTATTCAGCATAACCTTCCTCTCATGTGATATGGTCAGTAATGGTATTCAGCATAACCTTCCTCTCATGTGATATAATCACAATGGTATTCAGCATAACCTTCCTCTCATGTGATATGGTCAGTAATGGTATTCAGCATAACCTTCCTCTCATGTGATATGGTCAGTACGGTATTCAGCATAACCTTCCTCTCATGTGATATGGTCAGTACGGTATTCAGCATAACCTTCCTCTCATGTGATATGGTCAGTAATGGTATTCAGCATAACCTTCCTCTCATGTGATATGGTCAGTAATGGTATTCAGCATAACCTTCCTCTCATGTGATATGGTCAGTAATGGTATTCAGCATAACCTTCCTCTCATGTGATATGGTCAGTAATGGTATTCAGCATAACCTTCCTCTCATGTGATATGGTCAGTAATGGTATTCAGCATAACCTTCCTCTCATGTGATATGGTCAGTAATGGTATTCAGCATAACCTTCCTCTCATGTGATATAATCACAATGGTATTCAGCATAACCTTCCTCTCATGTGATATGGTCAGTACGGTATTCAGCATAACCTTCCTCTCATGTGATATGGTCAGTAATGGTATTCAGCATAACCTTCCTCTCATGTGATATGGTCAGTAATGGTATTCTGCATAACCTTCCTCTCATGTGATATGGTCAGTAATGGTATTCAGCATAACCTTCCTCTCATGTTATATGGTCAGTAATGGTATTCAGCATAACCTTCCTCTCATGTGATATGGTCAGTAATGGTATTCAGCATAACCTTCCTCTCATGTGATATGGTCAGTAATGGTATTCAGCATAACCTTCCTCTCATGTGATATGGTCAGTACGGTATTCAGCATAACCTTCCTCTCATGTGATATGGTCAGTAATGGTACTCAGCATAACCTTCCTCTCATGTGATATGGTCAGTAATGGTATTCAGCATAACCTTCCTCTCATGTGATATGGTCAGTAATGGTATTCAACATAACCTTCCTCTCGTGATATAGTGGAAAACTACTTTTTAATACTATGTTTTTGTTTGCTTGATACTCGTTAAATTAATATTTTGAATATTTTGCTTGTATGTAAATAATGTTGTGAACATGGTAAAGACATCAGTGATTGTCACCTGAGAGTCAAACCTCTCATCCCTGATACTATCTACGTTCCGTTCCTTTCCCCTCCAACTTTACGACTCTGGTGGCCTGCGTAAAGCCCCAGACGGTGTGCCAAACCTCTCATCCCTCCAACTTTACGACTCTGGTGGCCTGCGTAAAGCAGAGACGGTGTGCCAAACCTCTCATCCCTCCAACTTTACGACTCTGGTGGCCTGCGTAAAGCCCAGACGGTGTGCCAAACCTCTCATCCCTCCAACTTTACGACTCTGGTGGCCTGTGTAAAGCCCAGACGGTGTGCCAAACCTCTCATCCCTCCAACTTTACGACTCTGGTGGCCTGCGTAAAGCCCAGACGGTGTGCCAAACCTCTCATCCCTCCAACTTTACGACTCTGGTGGCCTGCGTAAAGCAGAGACGGTGTGCCAAACCTCTCATCCCTCCAACTTTACGACTCTGGTGGCCTGCGTAAAGCCCAGACGGTGTGCCAAACCTCTCATCCCTGATACTAATCTACGTTCCTTTCCCCTCCAACTTTACGACTCTGGTGGCCTGTGTAAAGCCCAGACGGTGTGCCAAACCTCTCATCCCTCCAACTTTACGACTCTGGTGGCCTGTGTAAAGCCCAGACGGTGTGCCAAACCTCTCATCCCTCCAACTTTACGACTCTGGTGGCCTGCGTAAAGCAGAGACGGTGTGCCAAACCTCTCATCCCTCCAACTTTACGACTCTGGTGGCCTGCGTAAAGCCCAGACGGTGTGCCAAACCTCTCATCCCTCCAACCTTACGACTCTGGTGGCCTGCGTAAAGCAGAGACGGTGTGTCAAACCTCTCATCCCTCCAACCTTACGACTCTGGTGGCCTGCGTAAAGCAGAGACGGTGTGTCAAACCTCTCATCCCTCCAACCTTACGACTCTGGTGGCCTGTGTAAAGCAGAGACGGTGTGCCAAACCAAAGCTGAACTTCCCCAGTCAGACAGACAGTCAGTCAGAGATCCAGTCAGTCAGTCAGACAGACAGACACCCCAAACACTGAATAACACTGTGTGAGCTTGTCTCTCTGACACATTTTTAATGGTGATTATTTTGCAGATTGTAAATACATAATCATACGGTATGGCATCTGAATTTCAATCGCCACCTCCAGCTCCCATTAATTAAACAGCCGAGCTGACACCACATCTGTCTTTTAGAAATGATGGTGTGAAGTCTCTCTGTCTCTCTCAATCCTACTCTCTTCATTTCTCTCTCTCTCTCTCTCTCTCTCTCTCTGTCTCTCTCAATCCTACTCTCTTCATTTCTCTCTCTTTCCTCTCTCCTCTCTCTCTCCCTCTCTCTCTCAATCCTACTCTCTTCATTTCTCTCTCTTTCCTCTCTCTCTCTCTCCCTCTCTCTCTCTCACTCCTACTCTTAATTTATCTGTCTCTCTCTCTCTCTCCTCTCTCTCCCTCTCTCTCACTTTATCTGTCTCTCTCTCTCTCTCCTACTCTTAATTTATCTGTCTCTCTCTCTCTTTCTCTCTCTCTCCTCTCTCTCCCTCTCTCTCACTTTATCTGTCTCTTTCTTTCTTTCTCTCTCTCTCTCTCTCTCTCTCTCTCTCTCTCTCTCTCTCTCTCTCTCACTTTATCTGTCTCTCTCTCTCTCTCTCTCTCTCTCTCTCTCTCTCTCTCTCTCTCCTCTCTCTCTCTCTCTCTCTCTCTCTCCCTCTCTCTCACTTTATCTGTCTCTCTCTCTCTCTCTCTCTCCTCTCTCTCCCTCTCTCTCACTTTATCTGTCTCTATCTTTCTCTCTCTCTCTCTCTCTCTCTCTCTTCTCTCTCTCTCTCTCTCTCTCTCTCTCTCTCTCTCTCTCTCTCCTCTCAATTCAATTCAATTCAATTCGCTTTATTGGCATGACGTAACAATGTACATATTGCCAAAGCTTACTTTGGATATTTACAATATAAAAAATAAATAAAAATGAGAATCAAAAATTGTCAACGGGACAACAGTAACAACAATAACCAACAGTCAATATAACCATATATTCAACAATAACAATAATCATACAGTTGAGGACATGTGCAGGTTTATTGGTCTGTCAGACACTGTCCCTCAACTTATGGCAGGCAGCAATGTAGTGCGCTGCCAACCCACAGCTCTCTGCGTCCTCCCCCAACAGGATGGGTAGCCTATCCTCATCAGAGAGGTCTTTAAAACCTTGAATAAGGATTTCAAATTTGGGGAAATGACACTCTCTAATTGTTTTATATTTTTGACATTTTGTCAGGAAATGCAGCTCCGTCTCAGGTTCTGCTGTTGTGCAGTGGTTGCACAGCCTTTCCTCTACAGGGAGCCAGGTTTTCCTGTGTCTACCCTTCTCAATGGCAAGGCTGTGCTCACTGAGCCTGTACTTTGTCAAGGTTTTTCTAAGGTTTTGATCAGTAACCATGGTCAAATATTTAGCCATAGTGTACTGTCGATTTAGGGCCAGATAGCACTGCATTTTGCTTTGTGTTTGTGCTTGTGTTTCCCAATAAGCAATGTAGTTTTGTTTTGACTGTGTTGTAATTTGGTTTATTCTGATTGATTGGATGTTCTGGTCCTGAGGCTTCAGTGTGTTAGTAGAACAGGTTTGTGAACTCAGCCCCAGGACCAGCTGGATGAGGGGACTCTTTTCTTTGCTCAGCTCTTGGCATTGCAGGGCCAAGCCTCTCTCTCCCTCTCTCTCACTTTATCTGTCTCTTTCTTTCTTTCTCTCTCTCTCTCTCTCTCTCTCTCTCTCTCTCTCTCTCACTTTATCTGTCTCTCTCTCTATCCTCTCTCTCTCTCCCTCTATCCTCTCTCTCTCTCTCTCTATCCTCTCTCTCTCTCTCTCCCTCTCTCTCACTCCTACTCTTAATTTATCATTTCAATTCAATTCAAGGGGTTTTATTGGCATGGGAAACATATGTTAACATTGCCAAAGCAAGTGAAGTAGATAATATACAAAAGTGAAATAAACAGTAAAAATGATCTGTAAACATTACACATACAGAAGTTTCAAAAGTATAAAGATATTACAAATGTCATATTATGTATATATACAGTGTTGTAACGATGTACAAATGGTTAAAGTACACAAGGGAAAATAAATAAACATAAATATGGGTTGTATTTACAATGGTGTTTGTTCTTCACTGGTTGACCTTTTCTTGTGGCAACAGGTCACAGATCTTGCTGCTGTGATGGAACACTGTGATATTTCACCCAGTAGATATGGGAGTTTATCAAAATTGGGTTTGTTTTCGAATTCTTTGTGGATCTGTGTAATCTGAGGGAAATATGTGTCTCTAATATGGTCATACATTGGGCAGGAGGTTAGGAAGTGCAGCTCAGTTTTCACCTCATTTTGTGGGCAGTGTTGCACATAGCCTGTCTTCTCTTGAGAGCCAGGTCTGCCTACGGCGGCCTTTCTCAATAGCAAGGCTATTTATCTCTCTCTCTCTCTCGCGCTCTCACTCCTACTGTCTTAATTTCTCTCTCACTCTCTCTCCTCTCTCTCTCACTCCTACTCACTTAATTTTTTTTCTCTCTCTCTCTCTCCCCCCTTTCTCCTCTCTCTCTCTCTCTCTCTCTCTCTCTCTCCTCTCTCACCTCTCTCTCTCGCTCTCTCTCTTTCTCTGCTCTCCTCTCTCTCGCTCGCTCTCTCCCTCCTCTTTCAATTTCTCTCTCTCACTCCTACTCTCTTCATTTCTCTCCTCTCCTCTCCTCTCCTCTCCTCTCCTCTCCTCTCCTCTCCTCTCTCTCTCCTCTCCCTCTCTCTCTCTCCTCTCTCTCTCTCTCCTCTCTCTCCTCTCTCTCCTCCCTCTCTCTCTCCCTCACAGCGTAATCTCACTGTGTCTCGTGAACAAATTATTTTCAAGACCACTTAATAGTAAATAAGCAGTCCACAGTGGGGTCGCGCAGTGTCAGTTACACATGAGAGATGTGAAAATGTACTGCAAATGAGACAATGTGCGGTAAATCCAGTTTTATTCAAATGACTGTCATCATACATTATCAGTCCTCTAGTAAACATTATGTCTCAGTCGATATGACAGGATGTTATTGTTGTCAGATGACACCATTAAGCTATTAACATGTCACCTACTGCTGGAAACAACTTAGGAGAGAGAGAGAGAGAGAGAGAGAGAGAGAGAGAGAGAGAGAGGTAGTGGTAGTGGTAGTGGGAGAGAGTGAGATAGGTAGTGGTAGTGGTAGTGGTAGTGGTAGTGAGAGAGAGGTAGTGGTAGTGGTAGTGGGAGAGAGAGGTAGTGGTAGTGGTAGTGGGAGAGAGAGGTAGTGGTAGTGGTAGTGGGAGAGAGAGGTAGTGGTAGTGGTAGTGGGAGAGAGAGGTAGTGGTAGTGGTAGTGGGAGAGAGAGAGAGAGGTAGTGGTAGTGGGAGAGAGAGGTAGTGGTAGTGGGAGAGAGGTAGTGGTAGTGGGAGAGAGAGAGAGAGGTAGTGGTAGTGGGAGAGAGGTAGTGGTAGTGGGAGAGAGAGAGAGAGAGGTAGTGGTAGTGGTAGTGGGAGAGAGAGAGAGGTAGTGGTAGTGGTAGTGGTAGTGGTAGTGAGAGAGAGAGAGAGAGAGAGAGAGGTAGTGAGAGAGAGGTAGTGAGAGAGAGAGGTAGTGAAAGGTAGAGGTAGAGAGAGAGGTAGTGACAGACAGACAGACAGACAGACAGACAGACAGACAGACAGACAGACAGACAGACAGACAGACAGACAGACAGACAGACAGACAGACAGACAGACAGACAGACAGACAGACAGACAGACAGACAGACAGACAGACAGACAGACAGACAGGTGTAAGGGCTGTGATAAATGAAAGTATCTAGTAAATGCATAATAGAGGGAAGGAGAAGGTCATGTCCTCACTTGAACTCGTGTCCTTGGTAATCTCTACTGCATCATTACATCAGTCAATAAAACCGGTAGATCTTAACTAGTGAACCTGGGACCGAGCAACCTTTTAGTTACTAGTGAGCCCTGACATACTGCCATGATCATTTTCATTGATAGGTAATTCACAGCCTGAAGTTATCATAACCAAAAACATGTTTGATTTGAGGTTGACTTCTGCCTATCTAGTTGTAAATATCTACAGAAGGGTTCAAGAAGCCTTGTTGTCGGTAGAAGTCAGTGCAGTGAAACAGTGAAACAGGCTACTGGTGAAGTACTGGTGTTGTGATGCATGGATGCCAGCAGCAGGACAGGACAGACGACCCAGCAGAGAGCATGGTAACATAGCAGACCCAGCACATAAACAGAGACATGGCATCCTGCACCAGCATCCAGTGAGGCGGGAGAAGCTGGGTGCGATTAACCACATTCAGCTGGAGACCCGAGAATCCTTTGGAAATGTGTTTGGCATTCCGGCTGGGTTTCAATGCGATAGCACAGCATCACCCTCCTCCTCTCCCCCCAAAAAGCAGCCCCCCTCACAAATATAAAGCTCAGGAGTCTTAATAGGCAATCCAGCACTTATCACCCAACATCCAGCAGCCCTCTCCACTCTGAATGGACCACGCTCAGCTAGCTAAGTAGCAGACAATAACCTCTCCTCTCCACTCTGAATGGACCACGCTCAGCTAGCTCAGTAGGAAACAATAACCTCTCCTCTCCACTCTGAATGGACCACGCTCAGCTAGCTAAGTAGCAGACAATAACCTCTCCTCTCCACTCTGAATGGACCACGCTCAGCTAGCTAAGTAGCAGACAATAACCTCTCCACTCTGAATGGACCACGCTCAGCTAGCTAAGTAGCAGACAATAACCTCTCCTCTCCACTCTGAATGGACCACGCTCAGCTAGCTAAGTAGCAGACAATAACCTCTCCTCTCCACTCTGAATGGACCACGCTCAGCTAGATCAGTAGGAAACAATAACCTCTCCTCTCCACTCTGAATGGACCACGCTCAGCTAGCTCAGTAGGAAACAATAACCTCTCCTCTCCACTCTGAATGGACCACGCTCAGCTAGCTCAGTAGGAAACAATAACCTCTCCTCTCCACTCTGAATGGACCACGCTCAGCTAGCTAAGTAGGAAACAATAACCTCTCCTCTCCACTCTGAATGGACCACGCTCAGCTAGCTAAGTAGCAGACAATAACCTCTCCTCTCCACTCTGAATGGACCACGCTCAGCTAGCTCAGTAGGAAACAATAACCTCTCCTCTCCACTCTGAATGGACCACGCTCAGCTAGCTAAGTAGCAGACAATAACCTCTCCACTCTGAATGGACCACGCTCAGCTAGCTAAGTAGCAGACAATAACCTCTCCTCTCCACTCTGAATGGACCACGCTCAGCTAGCTAAGTAGGAAACAATAACCTCTCCTCTCCACTCTGAATGGACCACGCTCAGCTAGCTAAGTAGCAGACAATAACCTCTCCTCTCCACTCTGAATGGACCACGCTCAGCTAGCTAAGTAGGAAACAATAACCTCTCCACTCCACTCTGAATGGACCACGCTCAGCTAGCTAAGTAGAAAACAATAACCTCTCCTCTCCACTCTGAATGGACCACGCTCAGCTAGCTCAGTAGGAAACAATAACCTCTCCTCTCCACTCTGAATGGACCACGCTCAGCTAGCTCAGTAGGAAACAATAACCTCTCCTCTCCACTCTGAATGGAACACGCTCAGCTAGCTAAGTAGTAGTCAATAACCTCTCCTCTCCACTCTGAATGGACCACGCTCAGCTAGCTAAGTAGCAGACAATAACCTCTCCTCTCCACTCTGAATGGACCACGCTCAGCTAGCTAAGTAGGAAACAATAACCTCTCCTCTCCACTCTGAATGGACCACGCTCAGCTAGCTAAGTAGCAGACAATAACCTCTCCTCTCCACTCTGAATGGACCACGCTCAGCTAGCTAAGTAGCAGACAATAACCTCTCCTCTCCACTCTGAATGGACCACGCTCAGCTAGCTAAGTAGGAAACAATAACCTCTCCTCTCCACTCTGAATGGACCACGCTCAGCTAGCTAAGTAGAAAACAATAACCTCTCCTCTCCACTCTGAATGGACCACGCTCAGCTAGCTAAGTAGCAGACAATAACCTCTCCACTCTGAATGGACCACGCTCAGCTAGCTAAGTAGCAGACAATAACCTCTCCTCTCCACTCTGAATGGACCACGCTCAGCTAGCTAAGTAGCAGACAATAACCTCTCCTCTCCACTCTGAATGGACCACGCTCAGCTAGCTAAGTAGGAAACAATAACCTCTCCTCTCCACTCTGAATGGACCACGCTCAGCTAGCTAAGTAGAAAACAATAACCTCTCCTCTCCACTCTGAATGGACCACGCTCAGCTAGCTAAGTAGAAGACAATAACCTCTCCACTCTGAATGGACCACGCTCAGCTCGCTAAGTAGCAGACAATAACCTCTCCTCTCCACTCTGAATGGACCACGCTCAGCTAGCTAAGTAGCAGACAATAACCTCTCCTCTCCACTCTGAATGGACCACGCTCAGCTAGCTAAGTAGGAAACAATAACCTCTCCTCTCCACTCTGAATGGACCACGCTCAGCTAGCTAAGTAGAAAACAATAACCTCTCCTCTCCACTCTGAATGGACCACACTCAGCTAGCTAAGTAGCAGACAATAACCTCTCCACTCTGAATGGACCACGCTCAGCTAGCTAAGTAGGAACAATACCCTCTCCTCTCCACTCTGAATGGACCCCGCTCAGCTAGCTAAGTAGCAGACAATAACCTCTCCTCTCCACTCTGAATGGACCACGCTCAGCTAGCTAAGTAGAAAACAATAACCTCTCCTCTCCACTCTGAATGGACCGCGCTCAGCTAGCTAAGTAGCAGACAATAACCTCTCCTCTCCACTCTGAATGGACCACGCTCAGCTAGCTAAGTAGGAAACAATAACCTCTCCTCTCCACTCTGAATGGACCACGCTCAGCTAGCTCAGTAGGAAACAATAACCTCTCCTCTCCACTCTGAATGGACCACGCTCAGCTAGCTAAGTAGCAGACAATAACCTCTCCACTCTGAATGGACCACGCTCAGCTAGCTAAGTAGGAAACAATAACCTCTCCTCTCCACTCTGAATGGACCACGCTCAGCTAGCTAAGTAGCAGACAATAACCTCTCCTCTCCACTCTGAATGGACCACGCTCAGCTAGCTAAGTAGCAGACAATAACCTCTCCACTCTGAATGGACCACGCTCAGCTAGCTAAGTAGGAAACAATACCCTCCTCTTCAACCCTCCTTTACAACCCTCCTCTACAACCCTCCTTTCTCTCCAACCCTCCTCTTCAACCCTCCTCTTCAACCGACATCTCCAACCGTCCTCTCTCTTCAACCCTCCTCTTCAACCCTCCTCTTCAACCGACATCTCCAACCGTCCTCTCTCTTCAACCCTCCTCGTCAACCCTGCTCTCCAACCCTCCTCTTCAACCGACATCTCTATCCCTCCTCTCTCTCCAACCCTCCTCTTCAAGCCTCTGCTCCTACCCTCCTCTTCATCCCTCCAACCTTCCTCTTCAACCCTCCGCTCCAACCCTCATCTTCAACTCTCCTCTCCATCCCTCCTCTCTCTCCAACCCTCCTCTTCAAGCCTCCTCTCCAACCCTCCTCTCCATCCCTCCTCTCTCCAACCTTCCTCTTCAACCCTCCAATACTGTTTCATTTTGAATTCGATGCCGCTTCATTTTCATGGCATAATGTGTTACTCAATCCGGTTATGCTTTTGGAAGAGAAGCACACACACGCAGAGGCTCCATCTCTAAGCCTTATCAGGCTGGCTTGACTAGGGTTCAAGAGCAGGGAGGGAGGCCCATTGTGACTGTATGGGATTGCTGATAAAGGCTAATTCCAGCCCCTCAATGAGCCACATGGTGGGGATCTGGTCCCACGACCCAAGTGGGATGCACAATACGCGGGTTTTAGGGGGCTGATGTGATGCCAGCTACAACAGAGCAAAGACTGGGAATTTAAAACCAGTGTCCTTCTCTTTCCCGTTCATGGTCATATCTATTCCGTGGCTTTTTTCCACGGTTGTTGGGATATTTTGAAAGACATGGAAATAACACTTTTTTTTTAGCTCTGTTCCAATGCAGATTTTATTTCTATTGAAGGTTTAAAGTGTGGCCTTCAGATTATTTTCTTTCTTTCTTTTTAAAATGTTCAAGTTGCTGTTAGATTAATACGTAGCAACTGAATTTATAATCAACTTGTACGTAGAGCTTCTAGGTATTGTATCCCATTCTGTCTTCAGATGACATACTGTAACCTTCTACTGCTCTAAGTACACATTTGTCTCTGACAAGAAGTTCCTAAAGTGGAGATGTAACACTTGGAGACATGTACAGCTGTATGTTTATTTATTTTTACCAGGTAAGTTGACTGAGAACACATTCTCATTTACAGCAATGACCTGGGGATACTAGTTACAGGGGAGAGGAGAGGGGATGGACGAGCCAATTGGAAGATGGGGATGATTAGGTGACCGTGATGGTATGAGGACCAGATTGGGAATTTAACCAGGACACCAGGGTTAACACCCCTAGTCTTACGATAAGTACCATGGGATCTTTAGTGACCACAGAGAGTCAGGACACCACCCTACACAGGGCAATGTCCCCAATCACTGCCCTGGGGCATTGGGATATTTTTTTTTTAGACCTGAGGAAAGAGTGCCTTCTACTGGTCCTCCAACACCAGTTCCAGCAGCATCTGGTCTCCCATCCAGGGACCAACCAGGACCAACTCTGCTTAGCTTCAGAAGCAAGCCAGCAGTGGGATGCAGGGTGGTACGCTGCTGGCAATATGTATGTATGTATGTATGTATGTATGTATGTATGTATGTATGTATGTGTGTATGTATGTATGTATGTATGTAGGTAGGTAGGTAGGTAGGTATGTATGTATGTATGTATGTATGTATGTATGTATGTATGTATGTATGTATGTATGTATGTATGTATGTATGTATGATGTATGTATGTAGGTATGTATGTATGTATGTATGTATGTATGTATGTATGTAGGTAGGTAGGTAGGTATGTAGGTATGTAGGTATGTAGGTATGTACGGTTGATAGTGGTACCTGGTGAAAAGTAGGAATGTGAGTGAACTATATGATCCTCAAACTGCTAAATATCCCAGGTGATTTATCAGGGGCTTGGACCTGGAGCGAGCTTTAATTTATTTATTATTTAACCTTTATTTAACTAGGCAAGTCAGTTAAGAACAAACTCATATTTACAATGACGGCCTACCGGGAAACAGTGGGTTAAAAGCCTTGTTCAGGGGCAGAACGACAGATTTTTTACCTCGTCAGCTCTGGGATTGCGATCTAGCAACCTTTCGGGTTACTGGCCCAACACACTAACCACTAGGCTACCTGCCGCCCCTCCACTCTAACCACTAGGCTACCTGCTGGTTACTGGCCCAACACACTAACCACTAGGCTACCTGCTGGTTACTGGCCCAACACACTAACCACTAGGCTACCTGCTGGTTACTGGCCCAACACACTAACCACTAGGCTACCTGCTGGTTACTGACCCAACACACTAACCACTAGGCTACCTGCTGGTTACTGGCCCAACACACTAACCACTAGGCTACCTGCTGGTTACTGGCCCAACACACTAACCACTAGGCTACCTGCCGCCCCTCCACTCTAACCACTAGGCTACCTGCCTCCCCTGCCGCACCTTACAGCAGGCTCTGTAGCTTCTTGTGCCAGAGACGAACTAACAGCAGGTTGGAGTTGTCTCCTGACGAAGAGACGCCTCAATGACTGTGAGAGAGAGAGTCATAGGGCTCTAGTAGTGCACTATATAGGCAACAGGGTGCCTTTCGGGACGCTGGCAGAGTGAGTGACACTGTAACTGCCTCTCCGCTCCAGCAGTACTCGCTGTCAAGGTAAGTTTCAAATCAGGGTTACAGAAACTTTCTCTCTCTGCCTCCCCCCTTTGCCTTGTCTCCTGTCTCTCTCTGTCTCCCCCCTTTGCCTTGTCACCTTCCTCTCTCTGCCTCCCCCTTTGCCTTGTCACCTTCCTCTCTCTGTCTCCCCCCTTTGCCTTGTCACCTTCCTCTCTCTGCCTCCCCCCTTTGCCTTGTCACCTTCCTCTCTCTGCCTCCCCCCTTTGCCTTGTCACCTTCCTCTCCTTCTCTCCTCACAAAAAAAAGATTTACAGCAAGATTGAACAACGTCATCTTTGACGAGCAGTTTATGAGACTTTGGGACAGGTCAGTGATCTATAGAGTTTATGAAGGAATGAATCAGTCGGCTGCCTCGGCGGCTGCTTCCCTTCCATGTTATCGCACCCTGCTAGCCTACAGTACACAGGACCCGGGTAGCTCTAACATGCTGCTGCGACAAACACCTTTATCTGGCTGGCTGCAGCCTCAGTTATGAACGCTGGGGCTCTCATCTGTTCACCTCTAATTAAACAAGACTTCTCACTGTATCCCAGCCTTCTCACTGTAACTCAGCCGTCTCACTGTAACCCAGCCTTCTCACTGTATCCCAGCCTTCTCACTGTATCCCAGCCTTCTCACTGTAACCCAGCCTTCTCACTGTATCCCAGCCTTCTCACTGTAACCCAGCCTTCTCACTGTATCCCAGCCTTCTCACTGTATCCCAGCCTTCTCACTGTAACCCAGCCTTCTCACTGTATCCCAGCCTTGTCACTGTAACCCAGCCTTCTCACTGTATCCCAGCCTTCTCACTGTAACCCAGCCGTTTCACTGTATCCCAGCCGTCTCACTGTATCCCAGGCTTCTCACTGTAACCCAGCCGTCTCACTGTAACCCAGCCTTCTCACTGTAACCCAGCCTTCTCACTGTATCCCAGCCTTCTCACTGTAACCCAGCCTTCTCACTGTAACCCAGCCTTCTCACTGTAACCCAGCCTTCTCACTGTAACCCAGCCTTCTCACTGTATCCCAGCCTTCTCACTGTATCCCAGCCTTCTCACTGTATCCCAGCCGTCTCACTGTATCCCAGCCTTCTCACTGTAACCCAGCCTTCTCACTGTAACCCAGCCTTCTCACTGTATCCCAGCCTTCTCACTGTATCCCAGCCGTCTCACTGTATCCCAGCCTTCTCACTGTAACCCAGCCTTCTCACTGTAACCCAGCCTTCTCACTGTATCCCAGCCTTCTCACTGTATCCCAGCCTTCTCACTGTATCCCAGCCGTCTCACTGTATCCCAGCCTTCTCACTGTAACCCAGCCTTCTCACTGTAACCCAGCCTTCTCACTGTATCCCAGCCTTCTCACTGTATCCCAGCCTTCTCACTGTATCCCAGCCATCTCACTGTATCCCAGCCTTCTCACTGTATCCCAGCCGTCTCACTGTAACCCAGCCTTCTCACTGTATCCCAGCCTTCTCACTGTATCCCAGCCTTCTCACTGTAACCCAGCCTTCTCACTGTATCCCAGCCTTCTCACTGTATCCCAGCCTTGTCACTGTATCCCAGCCTTCTCACTGTAACCCAGCCTTCTCACTGTATCCCAGCCTTCTCACTGTATCCCAGCCTTCTCACTGTAACCCAGCCTTCTCACTGTATCCCAGCCTTGTCACTGTATCCCAGCCTTGTCACTGTATCCCAGCCTTCTCACTGTAACCCAGCCTTCTCACTGTATCCCAGCCTTCTCACTGTATCCCAGCCTTCTCACTGTAACCCAGCCTTCTCACTGTATCCCAGCCTTCTCACTGTATCCCAGCCTTCTCACTGTATCCCAGCCTTGTCACTGCAACCCAGCCTTCTCACTGTAACTCAGCCTTCTCACTGTAACCCAGCCTTCTCACTGTATCCCAGCCTTCTCACTGTAACCCAGCCTTCTCACTGTAACCCAGCCTTCTCACTGTAACCCAGCCTTCTCACTGTATCCCAGCCTTCTCACTGTAACTCAGCCATCTCACTGTAACCCAGCCTTCTCACTGTATCCCAGCCTTGTCACTGTAACCCAGCCTTCTCACTGTAACCCAGCCTTCTCACTGTAACCCAGCTTTCTCACTGTATCCCAGCCTTCTCACTGTAACCCAGCCTTCTCACTGTAACCCAGCCTTCTCACTGTATCCCAGCCGTCTCACTGTATCCCAGCCTTCTCACTGTATCCCAGCCTTCTCACTGTATCCCAGCCTTCTCACTGTAACCCAGCCTTCTCACTGTAACTCTGCCTTCTCACTGTAACCCAGCCTTCTCACTGTAACCCAGCCTTCTCACTGTAACCCAGCCTTCTCACTGTATCCCAGCCTTCTCACTGTATCCCAGCCTTCTCACTGTAACCCAGCCTTCTCACTGTAACCCAGCCTTCTCACTGTAACTCAGCCGTCTCACTGTAACCCAGCCTTCTGTAACCCAACCAGCACCAGCACCATCACTACCATCATCACCACCATCACCACCACCATCACCACCACTACCACCATCACCACCATAAAGGGAGGAAGGGAGGAAGGGAGGAAGGGAGGAAGGGAGAAGGGAGAAGGGAGGAAGGGAGGAAGGGAGGAAGGGAGGAAGGGAGGAAGGGAGGAAGGGAGAAGGGAGAAGGGAGAAGGGAGGAAGGGAGGAAGGGAGGAAGGGAGGAAGGGAGGAAGGGAGGAAGGGAGAAGGGAGAGCAGAACAAGAAAGATGGAAAGACCAAAAGAGAGAGAGAGATAGAAAGAGAGAGTTGAACTTGGCAGTGTCTGATCTTTGTGGCTAATACGCCTGACAGTCACCAACCCTGGCTCCCCCCCGAGCGTTGCGGCCCTGGTCACTGATTTACATAGGTGATTTTACCTTAGAGTTTCACATGGCACGACCTTTGAACCCTGAGGTTACAACTGTCAGAAGGAGAGGGGAGAGTTATTTTTCTTGTCTTTTTTTTTTTCTTCTTCTTTCTTTTCAGTCTTGTCATTCCTCTTCAAAAAGCCGGAGACACCAGTTTGCCTCCAAGCCCTGCAGCATTTAGTGTGCCAGCGATCCGAAGCTGTGTCTCAAGACTTTGGAGAGAGCAGAGCAGAGCCAGTGACCTTGTGGGTCTGTGACAGTAGCACAGTCCCAGGAGCAGCAGAGGCATCGTTTGATATTTGGAAATGTGTCATGTTGAGTTATTTATTTATTTCCCTCTTTTTTTTTTTTTTGTCTTTTTTTATTTATTTTTTATTTTTTACACCAAACTGTCATATTGCTGTTGGCATGACATGCAACACTTCCCAGAGTTGTGATTTCCTTGTTTGCTGGGAAAAAAAAGTGTCACCTGCACTGCATCGAACGGGCTGACAAGTTTTGGTTTTGTTGTAGCTCAAAGCTACACTTGCTACTTGAGAGACTTGGACCAACTTTGGTGGCACAGGAAGGACCTGAAACGTTAGACTGACTTGTCATGTAGAAGAGGTTTCCTCTGTGGTTTCTCTATGACATCTGGATATTTTCCTGGCAGTCCTCGCGTACTTCACAATGCGTGGATTTTAGGAGTTATTTCCTCTCCTCTGCCCTCTCCTTTCCTCTCTCCTTAACAAGGTCACAATGAAGGGAACTTCACAGGAATGTAACTGTTTAGACTATCTACTGTGTACTGTATGTATTGTTTACCCCCCCCTTGTTCCTGGCCGTGTCATATTCAATTAAACTAGTCTAGTACAACAATAGTATTCATGGAATGTGGTTATGATACTGTTAAAAACCTCAGTCCTATTTGGGACATGTTCAGTGAAAGGTAACCAAACAGACTCAAGTGCATCTAAAATAAAAAAAAAACATATTTAATCGCTCCCTAATTCAAACTTCATGTCAAGGGTGAAACATATTTTCAAAAAAACAAAAAAAAAACAAAGTTAAAGACAAATACACCTTAGACCTGTAGTTAATTTGAGAAATCTGACAGTGGTGGCTAATCAACTAAAGATAAGACAATCTGCATCCAGCAATTACTTTACAGAATATTCACATTCTAAGTGCATAGATATATTAAATCTAAGGATTTGAAAAGATATTGCAAAGTTAATGATTTAATATAATCAATCACTCAAAAAAAAAATCCAGTTTCTGGTATAAAAAAGTAATTCCTTGTTTCATAAATCAGCTGTCCCAGTGCTGGATGTGTCAGCGACTGAGGGATGCTACAGCATACTGGTGGTTCCCTGTCTGTCCTTCAGAGCAACGGAGCAGCAAGAGATCTTTATGTTTAATTTAATCCTGTTTGATATCAACTGATGATCTGATGTCATTTAGGGAATCCAACCACAGAGTCCTGTGAAACAGCTTTAAACACATGGATCAAAAGTCATTTTAAATGTTTAACTGAGGAGATAGACATTACTGTTCTGTACTGCTCTCTCTTTCCACTTACTGAGGAGACAGACATTACTGTACTGCTCTCTCTTTCCACTTACTGAGGAGACAGACATTACTGTTCTGTACTGCTCTCTCTTTTCACTTACTGAGGAGACAGACATTACTGTACTGTACTGCTCTCTCTGTTCACTTTTCTCTCTTTTTACATTCCCTCTATACTGTAGATAGTACATGTCTCTATACTGTAGATAATACACCTCTATACTGTAGATAATACACCTCTATACTGTAGATAGTACACCTCTATACTGTAGATAGTACACCTCTATACTGTAGATAGTACACCTCTATACTGTAGATAGGACACCTCTATACTGTAGATAGTACACCTCTATACTGTAGATAATACACCTCTATACTGTAGATAGTACACCTCTATACTGTAGATAGTACACCTCTATACTGTAGATAGTACACCTCTATACTGTAGATAGTACACCTCTATACTGTAGATAGTACACCTCTATACTGTAGATAGTACACCTCTATACTGTGGATAGTACACCTCTATACTGTAGATAGTACACCTCTATACTGTGGATAGTACACCTCTATACTGTAGATAGTACACCTCTATACTGTAGATAGTACACCTCTATACTGTAGATAGTACACCTCTATACTGTGGATAGTACACCTCTATACTGTAGATAGTACACCTCTATACTGTAGATAATGCACCTCTATACTGTAGATAGTACATGTAAAGTGCTGTCCCATCTCAGACAGAAATCAACAACTCTGCTCTCTTTCGTTCCTGCTCTTCCTATTTTCCAAAAGGGAGATATATTACTTTTGTACAGTTTGACAAAAAAAAAAAAAAAACATTTTTCATTCTGACTGTTAAATATGTTTGGATGAAACAAAACATGATTTATTATGTGTTATAATAACCACATTTGTGGTTGAATTAAAAACTCTGTGAAGGATAAGAGAGAGGATGCCAGTGAGACAGACTCAGACTACTGATGAAGTCCTACCAGTTAATGTAAAGTTACACACAATAAAACCAGTTAAACAGATATTCCAGATTTTTTCCACCACTGATTTGAACCAGTACATCAGATGTGACCTCAGTGTTGGTTTGTTGTATAAAGCTTCACATTAAAATAAAAGAGAGTTTTTTTTTTGACAATAAAAAGAACGGTAAAATACAATAATTGATTTAGACGTTCTGTTTTTGTTATCAGGAAGTTAATGTACACTTGATAGGCTGTGAATTATCCACCTTCGAAAATTCAAACCTTCATTAATTTCCTATGGAGCTGAGAATAAATCAAAAGGGCTGAAATTGCAAGACACATTATGTAGTCCATCCACCACTGTAGTCCATCCACCACTGTAGTCCATCCACCACTGTAGTCCATCCACCACTGTAGTCCATCCACTACTGTAGTCCATCCACCACTGTAGTCCATCCACCACTGTAGTCCATCCACCACTGTAGTCCATCCACCACTGTAGTCCATCCGCCACTGTAGTCCATCCACCACTGTAGTCCATCCACCACTGTAGTCTATCCGCCACTGTAGTCCATCCACCACTGTAGTCCATCCACCACTGTAGTCCATCCACTACTGTAGTCCATCCACTACTGTAGTCCATCTACCACTGTAGTCCATCCACCACTGTAGTCTATCCACCACTGTAGTCCATCCACCACTGTAGTCCATCCACCACTGTAGTCCATCCACCACTGTAGTCTATCCACCACTGTAGTCCATCCACCACTGTAGTCCATCTACCACTGTAGTCCATCCACCACTGTAGTCCATCTACCACTGTAGTCCATCCACCACTGTAGTCCATCCACCACTGTCGTCCATCCACCACTGTAAAATAATAAATAAAAATACTTCCTGATTTAAGCTGAAATCTACATGTAAAACTACTACATTTGAGCTGTTTGTTCTGTTATTTAGTGTTAGTGGTGTGAACCAACATTACAGTGTAATTATGTGTGGCCTTTGTCTCTGCCCCTTTTCAGAGCAAAGAGCTCAGAGAAGAAGTAGGCTAGAGGATACAGGCTGGATCAGAGGATCCCTGGCTTTGGAGCGCCCCCATCTGGTCTGTAGCGGTACTGCCTTCCACAGCATCCTCGACCTCATCACTCTCCCCCCCCCCAAGGTTATGCACAGACACATTACTGAACCTGTTTCCTTTGCTAAATAACCAACATGTTTTAACCAGCAGTGACTATATTGTTCAGTGAGATATATCAGAACTCAATAGGATGTGGGGGGTGGGTGACCCCCCCCTCCCCCCTCTCTCTCTCTTTCTTTTTAAAACACTCCAGGTTTGGTTGCCGTGGTATCCATCATAATGCAACTTTAATAACGTAGGATTCCTGGGTAAAAAAAATCACAGCAGTTGCTCCAGGCTAAACAGCTAAAATGAGGAGTTTTCTCCCCCAGCCGGCTTCACTAGAGAGGAGGAACAGGGCATTGGCTATGAGCAGCTTCACCTAGAGAGAGTGGGCATTGGCTATGAGCAGCTTCACCTAGAGAGAGTGGGCATTGGCTATGAGCAGCTTCACCTAGAGAGAGTGGGTATTGGCTATGAGCAGCTTCACTAGAGAGGAGGAACAGGGCATTGGCTATGAGCAGCTTCACCTAGAGAGGAGGAACAGGGCATTGGCTATGAGCAGCTTCACCTAGAGAGGAGGAACAGGGCATTGGCTATGAGCAGCTTCACCTAGAGAGAGTGGGCATTGGCTATGAGCAGCTTCACCTAGAGAGAGTGGGCATTGGCTATTAGCAGCTTCACTAGAGAGGAGGAACAGGGCATTGGCTATGAGCAGCTTCACCTAGAGAGGAGGAACAGGGCATTGGCTATGAGCAGCTTCACCTAGAGAGGAGGAACAGGGCATTGGCTATGAGCAGCTTCACGTAGAGAGGAGGAACAGGGCATTGGCTATGAGCAGCTTCACCTAGAGAGAGTGGGCATTGGCTATGAGCAGCTTCACCTAGAGAGAGTGGGCATTGGCTATGAGCAGCTTCCCCTAGAGAGAGTGGGCATTGGCTATGAGCAGCTTCACCTAGAGAGAGTGGGCATTGGCTATGAGCAGCTTCCCCTAGAGAGAGTGGGCATTGGCTATGAGCAGCTTCACCTAGAGAGAGTGGGCATTGGCTATGAGCAGCTTCACCTAGAGAGATTGGGCATTGGCTATGAGCAGCTTCACCTAGAGAGGAGGAACAGGGCATTGGCTATGAGCAGCTTCACCTAGAGAGGAGGAACAGGGCATTGGCTATGAGCAGCTTCACCTAGAGAGGAGGAACAGGGCATTGGCTATGAGCAGCTTCACCTAGAGAGGAGGAACAGGGCATTGGCTATGAGCAGCTTCACCTAGAGAGAGTGGGCATTGGCTATGAGCAGCTTCCCCTAGAGAGAGTGGGCATTGGTTATGAGCAGCTTCACCTAGAGAGAGTGGGCATTGGCTATGAGCAGCTTCACCTAGAGAGAGTGGGCATTGGCTACGAGCAGCTTCACCTAGAGAGAGTGGGCATTGGCTATGAGCAGCTTCACCTAGAGAGAGTGAGCATTGGCTATGAGCAGCTTCCCCTAGAGAGGACGAACAGGGCATTGGCTATGAGCAGCTTCACCTAGAGAGAGTGGGCATTGGCTATGAGTAGCTTCACCTAGAGAGAGTGGGCATTGGCTATGAGCAGCTTCACCTAGAGAGAGTGGGCATTGGCTATGAGCAGCTTCACCTAGAGAGAGTGGGCATTGGTTATGAGCAGCTTCACCTAGAGAGAGTGGGCATTGGCTATGAGCAGCTTCACCTAGAGAGAGTGGGCATTGGCTATGAGCAGCTTCACCTAGAGAGAGTGGGCATTGGCTATGAGCAGCTTCACCTACAGAGAGAGTGGGCATTGGCTATGAGCAGCTTCACCTACAGAGAGAGTGGGCATTGGCTATGAGCAGCTTCACCTACTGAGAGAGTGGGCATTGGCTATGAGCAGCTTCACCTAGAGAGAGTGGGCATTGGCTATGAGCAGCTTCACCTAGAGAGAGTGGGCATTGGCTATGAGCAGCTTCACCTAGAGAGAGTGGGCATTGGAAATGAGCAGCTTCACCTAGAGAGAGTGGGCATTGGCTATGAGCAGCTTCACCTAGAGAGAGTGGGCATTGGCTATGAGCAGCTTCACCTAGAGAGGAGGAACAGGGCATTGGCTATGCGTGAGGATAAGCATGCCAATCGATCGCCGCGGTAGGTTGATGTCCGCGAGTCGTCTTGATGGATACGACTGTACGGGGGGGGGGGGGGGTCCAGATTGGTGCACGGTGGACCTCAAACCATGTCAACTAAAACCTAAGAGACACAAAAAAAAGTGACAGCTGCGGCAAGCGCGTGGCGGGCAGGCAGTCAATGGCTGCGTGATTTATTGTCCCATCTGCCTTTTCTGTGGTAAGGCCCCCCCCCTCCTCCCTACATTTGGTTAAAAAGTAAAGGACCTCTGAGATTTGCAGGACACTTTGAGAATGATGTGAAACTTTGTCTTCTACTCCCTGTTAGGGAGGTGAACTCTTGCGTTCATCCTTAAACAACGGGCCGTTCAATCGGAGAACAATATAGAGTTTTAATTGAGACGTTATAAGAGTAAATAGCACTTTACATTTTTTACAGAAGAAAAAATGTTTGGAAACCAAATCAACAACTTTAAGGCTAATTTCCCATTTAAAGCATCTGTGAGTGTGAGCATATTTTTTTGCACTTCAAAAAAATACATCTCCTGCCTTGTTCCGTGCCCCCCCCCCCCCCCCCACATCACCCCCCCAGAACATCCCTGTTTAACCTCCCTGTGACCCTCCCCCACCCTGGCCTTGACCTCTCTGAACGGCCCGGTATCACACCCATTACTCGGACATACCCTTCGTTGTACCAATAGTCCTTTATGCTTGTTTTAGGAGACAGATACTCATTCCTCTTACCTCAATAAAAAAAGGATAATAGCTAATAATATGAATTAATATTATACACAATACCAATTTGGAAATATAACAATTATATATCAATATATAATTGTAATTAAAAAAATAAAATGTTTTAAGAATTTGAAAATGTGCTTGTTGTGGTAGTTATTGTGTGGATGGATAAATAGCCTACTTCCTGCTTTTCACAAATCCATAAAAATAGAAGAAAAAAAACATTATGTATCACATTTGAACGATATCAATTATATTCCTCTCACTGTTCCTGCCCCTGTATATTTTAAAAGTCATCTGTGAAAACAGAAAGAAGGAAGGTGGACTCCCCTTACACCCCACTCTGCCTTCACAGTATCCATCCTTCAAAAAAACAGACCCACTCCTCTCATGACATCAATCACAGCGGATGCAAGTACAAATCCATATGTCTGTGGTCCCAGCCCACCTCATTTAACGATAATAGTAAGCCTCATGTTGTGGACATTTTCTTCCCCTGTGCTTGACTGTATTAACCCTGGAGGGGCACCATGTTTATGTCCAGCTCGTCGAACAGAGTCACAAAACACATTGATTATCACTTGGCACTGACTGCCGTTCACAATGATTGGCTAATGAGTACTGATAAGCATGCGGGGTGTAGAGCCTAGGCTGTAATAAGCTCCAGTGTGTGTGTGTGTGTGTGTGTGTGTGTGTGTGTGTGTGTGTGTGTGTGTGTGTGTGTGTGTACAGACACTCCAGCTGGACACTGCGATCTCCAATTAGGTCAATATAATAACTAAACAGAAGCTTGATTTAAAGGAATTTATATGAATCCATTGTAGACCATATATATATATATATATATATATATATATATATATATATATATATACCAAAAAAAATCTCTCACCAACAATACTCTTAATGTTATGTTTAGTACTACAGATATGTTATTCTAAATTAGGAGAATTTGTACAAATTGCAACAAAAATTTAAAAAAAAAATCACATTTAGTTTCGAATATAATTGAGTTATTTTAGCAGGGAGCACTGGAATGTTGGTGGGAAAAATAGTTTCTGCCGTTAAGTTAAACCGCAGCGACAGTACATTAGACAGACAGGAATTCCATCTATTCATGAGAACGGGAACCTGATGGTATCGTTATTATCTGTTAACAGTCCTCAGCCCACCAGGCAGCATATTAATATATATATATATATATATATATATATATATATATATATCCCTGTGTGTCTGTTTCAATCATTCACTAAGGGGCAGGAGAAGTGTTTTGATGAATGAACAGGCCAGGAGAATAATCCGTTTTAGCTGGGTTAAATACACACTAACCACTATACGTATGTTATTAGTACATTCAGTGAGTCCTATACTACACGTACGAATGTGTCTTGGAGGCTCTCTATTTCCCTCATATACAAATAACCTGTAGTTCTAATGAAATATATTTCCCTTTTTATTTACACAAAAAGGAGGTAAATGATGTTTTTTGTTGTTGCTGTGAATCGTTTAGCGTCCTCCTTCCAGTGGAAGTGATGCCAACTGAAATCACAAGAAAAAGACAACCTTACACCTGAGATTAGTACTATAATATAGATAGTCATTTTTGTTAGATGTAGTAACATTTCTTACGTAGTCTATATTAACAAGTCATGTGGTAGTTTTGTAACAGTGTCATTATAAAATAATAGAATTTACATTTGTTTCCCAAGAGCATTTGTGGGAATTCCAAAACGTGATTTTCTCTCAGGACAAAAACAAAACAAACAAAACAATTTAAACACTTTAACATTTGATAAAGATTTAAACCTCGTAATATGTTGTTTTCATTCAGTGAAATTACCCAACTTTCACCATCGTACCGATGTAGCCGATACTCGGCTCCTAGTTCTTAAACCAATCTTGTGGCTGGGAATCAACTTCAGGTTGGAGTAGGACGTGTGTTTGTGTTCGGCACGTGGTTTTAGGTGCAGTAGGATACAGGCTACATCTCAGACAACAGCATCACCCTGTACATCTGTACTCCTCCTACACAGGCTTTTATAAACACAGCTTTTGACATTTTGACAGCATGCAGTATTCAGAAACCTGCCAAAATTCTCTATTTTATTGTGTTACAATAAAATGTGAAACTTTATAAAACATGCCTGAAAATGTATTCTGAAATGACAAAGCATTCTTTAAATAAAGTAAATCACAGGAGAATGTACTAGTTACACAGTATGTTCCATCTTCTGGCTGTACAACAATGAATATCCTGCAGAGAATATGTTGGGGTGGGGGACAGGGATGTTACTGTATAAGACCAAGCTCTCTGGTTACACTTTCTCCTATAGCCCAGACTACTGTATACAGAGAACTACTGCCTTATAGCCCAGACTACTGTATAGAGAGAACTACTGTCTTATAGCCCAGACTACTGTATACAGAGAACTACTGCCTTATAGCCCAGACCCCTCTATACAGAGAACTACTGTCTTATAGTACAGACCCTCTATACAGAGAACTACTGTCTTATAGCCCAGACTACTGTATACAGAGAACTACTGTCTTATAGCCCAGACTACTGTATACAGAGAACTACTGTCTTATAGCCCAGACCCCTCTATACAGAGAACTACTGTCTTATAGCCCAGACCCTCTATACAGAGAACTACTGTCTTATAGCCCAGACCCCTCTATACAGAGAACTACTGTCTTATAGCCCAGACCCCTCTATACAGAGAACTACTGTCTTATAGCCCAGACCCCTCTATATAGAGAACTACTGTCTTATAGCCCAGACCCCTCTATACAGAGAACTACTGTCTTATAGCCCAGACCCCTCTATACAGAGAACTACTGTCTTATAGCCCAGACTACTGTATACAGAGAACTACTGTCTTATAGCCCAGACTACTGTATACAGAGAACTACTGCCTTATAGCCCAGACTACTGTATACAGAGAACTACTGTCTTATAGCCCAGACCCTCTATACAGAGAACTACTGTCTTATAGCCCAGACCCTTTATACAGAGAACTACTGTCTTATAGCCCAGACTACTGTATACAGAGAACTACTGTCTTATAGCCCAGACCCCTCTATACAGAGAACTACTGTCTTATAGCCCAGACCCCTCTATACAGAGAACTACTGTCTTATAGCCCAGACTACTGTATACAGAGAACTACTGTCTTATAGCCCAGAGCCCTCTATACAGAGAACTACTGTCTTATAGCCCAGACCCCTCTATACAGAGAACTACTGTCTTATAGCCCAGACCCCTCTATACAGAGAACTACTGTCTTATAGCCCAGACTACTGTATACAGAGAACTACTGTCTTATAGCCCAGACTACTGTATACAGAGAACTACTGTCTTAAAGCCCAGACCCCTCTATACAGAGAACTACTGTCTTATAGCCCAGACTACTGTATACAGAGAACTACTGTCTTACAGCCCAGACTACTGTATACAGAGAACTACTGTCTTAAAGCCCAGACCCCTCTATACAGAGAACTACTGTCTTATAGCCCAGACCCCTCTATACAGAGAACTACTGTCTTATAGTACAGACCCTCTATACAGAGAACTACTGTCTTATAGCCCAAACCCCTCTATACAGAGAACTACTGTCTTATAGCCCAGACCCTCTATACAGAGAAATACTGTCTTATAGCCCAGACTACTGTATACAGAGAACTACTGTCTTATAGCCCAGAGCCCTCTATACAGATAACTACTGTCTTATAGCCCAGACCCCTCTATACAGACAACTACTGTCTTATAGCCCAGACCCCTCTATACAGAGAACTACTGTCTTATAGCACAGACCCCTCTATACAGATAACTACTGTCTTATAGCCCAGACCCCTCTATACAGAGAACTACTGTCTTATAGCCCAGACCCCTCTATACAGAGAACTACTGTCTTATAGCCCAGACCCCTCTATACAGAGAACTACTGTCTTACAGCCCAGACCCTCTATACAGAGAACTACTGTCTTATAGCCCAGACCCCTCTATACAGAGAACTACTGTCTTATAGCCCAGACCCCTCTATACAGAGAACTACTGTCTTATAGCCCAGACCCCTCTATACAGAGAACTACTGTCTTATAGCCCAGACCCCTCTATACAGATAACTACTGTCTTACAGCCCAGACCCTCTATACAGAGAACTACTGTCTTATAGCCCAGACCCCTCTATACAGAGAACTACTGTCTTATAGCCCAGACCCCTCTATACAGAGAACTACTGTCTTATAGCCCAGACCCTCTATACAGAGAACTACTGTCTTATAGTACAGACCCTCTATACAGAGACCTACTGTCTTATAGCCCAGACCCCTCTATACAGAGAACTACTGTCTTATAGCCCAGACTACTGTATACAGAGAACTACTGTCTTATAGCCCAGACTACTGTATACAGAGAACTACTGTCTTATAGCCCAGACTACTGTATACAGAGAACTACTGTCTTATAGCCCAGACTACTGTATACAGAGAACTACTGTCTTATAGCCCAGACCCCTCTATACAGAGAACTACTGCCTTATAGCCCAGACTACTGTATACAGAGAACTACTGTCTTATAGCCCAGACTACTGTATACAGAGAACTACTGTCTTATAGCCCAGACTACTGTATACAGAGAACTACTGTCTTATAGCCCAGACTACTGTATACAGAGACCTACTGTCTTATAGCCCAGACCCCTCTATACAGAGAACTACTGTCTTATAGCCCAGACCCCTCTATACAGAGAACTACTGTCTTATAGCCCAGACTACTGTATACAGAGAACTACTGTCTTATAGCCCAGACCCCTCTATACAGAGAACTACTGTCTTATAGCCCAGACCCCTCTATACAGAGAACTACTGTCTTATAGCCCAGACCCCTCTATACAGAGAACTACTGTCTTATAGCACAGACCCCTCTATACAGAGAACTACTGTCTTATAGCCCAGACCCCTCTATACAGAGAACTGCTGTCTTATAGCCCAGACCCCTCTATACAGAGAACTACTGTCTTATAGCCCAGACTACTGTATACAGAGAACTACTGTCTTATAGCCCAGACCCCTCTATACAGAGAACTACTGTCTTATAGCCCAGACTACTGTATACAGAGAACTACTGTCTTATAGCCCAGACCCCTCTATACAGAGAACTACTGTCTTATAGCCCAGACTACTGTATACAGAGAACTACTGTCTTATAGCCCAGACCCCTATACAGAGAACTACTGTCTTATAGCCCAGACCCTCTATACAGAGAACTACTGTCTTATAGCCCAGACCCTCTATACAGAGAACTACTGTCTTATAGCCCAGACCCTTCTATACAGAGAACTACTGTCTTATAGCCCAGACCCCTCTATACAGAGAACTACTGTCTTATAGCCCAGACCCCTCTATACAGAGAACTACTGTCTTATAGCCCAGACCCCTCTATACAGAGAACTACTGTCTTATAGCCCAGACTACTGTATACAGAGAACTACTGTCTTATAGCCCAGACCCCTCTATACAGAGAACTACTGTCTTATAGCCCAGACCCCTCTATACAGAGAACTACTGTCTTATAGCCCAGACCCCTTCTATACAGAGAACTACTGTCTTATAGCCCAGACCCTCTATACAGAGAACTACTGTCTTATAGCCCAGACCCCTCTATACAGAGAACTACTGTCTTATAGCCCAGACCCCTCTATACAGAGAACTACTGTCTTATAGCCCAGACCCCTCTATACAGAGAACTACTGTCTTATAGCCCAGACTCCTCTATACAGAGAACTACTGTCTTATAGCCCAGACCCCTCTATACAGAGAACTACTGTCTTATAGCCCAGACCCCTCTATACAGAGAACTACTGTCTTATAGCCCAGACCCCTCTATACAGAGAACTACTGTCTTATAGCCCAGACCCCTCTATACAGAGAACTACTGTCTTATAGCCCAGACCCTCTATACAGAGAACTACTGTCTTATAGCCCAGACTACTGTATACAGAGAACTACTGTCTTATAGCCCAGACCCTCTATACAGAGAACTGCTGCTGCTGTCTCTATGTGTCGTACTGTGCTGCTAGCACTCAAAGGAACAATAGACAGAATAACCATGATTTAGATATGAACAGTTTCCTTCCTATATACACCCCTCATGCTTGCGTTTCTTTTCTTTCATGTGAATGTCTGATAAGACAGGCAGATTGCAAACAATTTTTTTCCCCACAGAATGGGACACTGAGCAAAGAACATCTGAGCGTGACTTTGAGTGGTTCTAGGGTACGTTCATTACAGCTACTGTTACCAAAATCATTCCACAACACTGCTTTCACCCAATTGTATTCTAGTTCCTAGCTTGTCCTGTAGGAGCTAGTGGTGGCAGACGTGTACTGTATTTATGAAAAAATAAAAAAAATATTATCCTTGTCGTTTCATATTCATTAAGTTTGAAACTACAGAATTAATAATGTAAAAAAAGATCCTTTTTAATTAGTGTTTCATTTGTCCCTCTGTGTTTCTAATGGGATCAGTAAGTCCCTCATGGCTGTTTCTTCATAAAGTATCTGTGATTCACCCGTTCTGACAGGCAAGATAAACTGGGAAGTGCTTCTGTGGCGCTATGAGTGTTATACCAAAAATAGTTCCTCTTCTATTTAAATGTAATTAGAGAAGAGCAGAGTGCTGTTACACGCAGTGAAGCCTCAATATTTGTATTTTATTTCATCGGTTCATCAATTCCCTTTCACTGAACTGTCTTGACTTCGTTGGGATTTTTTTTCATAACCCCAAAAATATGTAGGTGTCACGACTTCCGCCAAAGTCGGTCCCTCTCCTTGTTCGGGCGGCGTTCGGCGGTCGGCGTCACCGGCCTTCTAGCCATCGCCAATCCACTTTTCATTTTCCATTTGTTTTGTCTTGTCTTCCCTCACACCTGGTTTCAATCCCCCAATTACCTGTTCGTTATTTAACCCTCTGTTCCCCCATGTTTGTTTGTGAGTGAATGTTGTATTTACGGTCCGTATTGTGGGCTAGGTATATTCGACTTGTATTTGTAAATCTTGAGTAAAATGCCGTGTATTACTCATCTCTGCTGTCCTGCGCCTGACTCCTTGTAACGCCCTGGCCATAGAGAGGGTTTTTTGTTCTCTATTTTTGGTTAGGCCAGGGTGTGACATGGGTGGGCGTTCTAGGTTTCTTTTTCTATGTTGGTGGTTTTCTTTGTTTCGGCCATGTATGGCTCTCAATCAGGAACAGGTGTAGATCGTTGTTGCTGATTGAGAGTCATACATAGGCAGCCTGTTTTTTCTTTGGGGTTTGTGGGTGAATGTTTTCTGTTTAGAGTTTGTTCCTGAGAGAACTGTTGCTGGTCGTTCTTTTGGTTTCTTTTTTGTATAGTGTTCATTCGGTCATTAAAACCTTTCAAGATGAACACATCCTCCGCTGCACCTTGGTCTCATTTCAACGACAGCCGTTACACTCCTCTGCACCAGCTACACCCAGACCTATTACAGCAGGACAACTTCCTGAAGTCCGGAGGTGGCCTGAAATGAAGACTGAAACCGTTTCAGTAAAGGTTCAGTTGGATCTCCAGTACGTCATATCACAGTAGTCAGAGAAGACTCGGAGACTTGTAGACCATTCGTCATGTGGATATTTCTCTCCGAGGTGGCGGGGGGGGGATGTGCCTCGGGAAACATTTACAGGTGAACTATCTGTGTTGAGTGTGTTGTGTTGAGTTGAGTTGAGTTGTGCTGTGTTGTGTTGTGTTGTGTAAACGATGTCATCCAGTGGCCTAAAGGGGGTATATACAGTTGAAGTCTGAAGTTTACATACACCTTAGCCAAATACATTTAAACTCAGTTTTTCTCAATTCCTGACATTTAATCCAAGTAAAAATTCCCTGTTTTAGGTCAGATAGGATCACCACTTTATTTTAAGAATGTGAAATGTCAGAATAATATGAGATAATGATTTATTTCAGCTTTTATTTTGTTCATCACATTCCCAGTGGGTCAGAAGTTTACATACACTCAATTAGTATTTGGTAGCATCGCCTTTCAATTGTTTAACTAGGGTCAAACGTTTCAGGTAGCCTTCCACAAGCTTCCCACAATAAGTTGGGTGAATTTTGGCCCATTCCTCCTGACAGAGCTGGTGTAACTGAGTCAGGTTTGTAGGCCTCCTTGCTCGCACTCGCTTTTTCAGTTCTGCCCTCAAATGTTCTATAGGATTGAGGTCAGGGCATTGTGATGGCCACTCCAATACACTCCAATGCTATTTTGCCACAACTTTGGAAGTATATTTGAAGTCATTGTCAGACATAAGGAAGTGGATGGCGTCAAATGTTTTACTTTTAAACTCGGACAAAACAGAGATGCTTGTTCTAGGTCCCAAGAAACAAAAAGATCTTCTGTTGAATCTGACTATTAATCTTGATGGTTGTACAGTCGTCTCAAACAAAACTGTGAAGGACCTCGACATTACTCTGGCCACTGATCTCTCTTTTGACAAACATATCAAGAATGTTTCAAGGACAGCTTTTTTTCCATTTACGTAACATTGCAAATATCAGAAACTTTCTGTCCAAAAATGATGCAGAAAAATGAATCCATGCTTTTGTCACTTCTAGGTTAGACTACTGCAACGCTCTAGTCTCCGGCTACCGGAATAAAGCACTAAATAAACTTCAGTTAGTGCTAAACACGGCTGCTAGAATCCTGACTAGAACCAAAAATGTGATCATATTACTCCAGTGCTAGCCTCCCTACACTGGCTTCCTGTTAAGGCAAGGGCTGATTTCAAGGTTTTACTGCTAACCTACAAAGCATTACATGTGCTTGCTCCTACCTATCTTTCCGATTTGGTCCTGCCGTACATACCTACACGTACACTACGGTCACAAGACGCAGGCCTCCTAATTGTCCCTAGAATTTCTAAGCAAACGGCTGGAGGCAGGGCCTTCTCCTATAGAGCTCCATTTTTATGGAATGGTCTGCCTATCCATGTGAGAGACGCAGACTCGGTCTCAACCTTTAAGTCTTTATTGAAGACTCATCTCTTCAGTAGGTCCTATGATGAGTGTAGTCTGGCCCTGGAGAGTGAAGGTGAACAGATATACTCTGAATGATCGGCTATGAAAAGCCAACTGACATGTACTCCTGAGGTGCTGACTTGTTGCACCCTCGACAATCACTGTGATTATTATTATTTGACCCTGCTGGTCATCTATGAACATCTGAACATCTTGGCCATGTTCTGTTATAATCTCCACCCGGCACAGCCAGAAGAGGACTGGCCACCCCTCATAGCCTGGTTCCTCTCTAGGTTTCTTCCTAGGTTCTAGCCTTTCTAGGGAGTTTTTCCTAGCCACCGTGCTTCTACACCTGCATTGCTTGCTGTTTGGGGTTTTAGGCTGGGTTTCTGTACAGCACTTTGGAACATCAGCTGATGTAAGAAGGGCATGATGCCATCTATTTTGTGAAGTGCCTCAGTCTCTCCTGCAGCAAAGCACCCCCACAACATGATGCTGCCACCCCCGTGCTTCACAGTTGGGATGGTGTTCTTCGGCTTGCAAGTCTCCCCCTTTTTCCTCCAAACATAATGATGGTCATTATGGCCAAACAGATACATTTTTGTTTCATCAGACCAGAGGACCTTTCTCCAAAAAGTACAATCTTTGTCCCCATGTGCAGTTGCAAACCGTAGTCTGGCTTTTTTATGGAGGTTTTGGAGCAGTGGCTTCTTCCTTGCTGAGCGGCCTTTCAGGTTATGTCGATATTGGACTTGCTTTACTGTGGATATAGATACTTTTGTACCTGTTTCCTCCAGCATCTTCACAAGGGCCTTTGTTGTTGTTCTGGGATTGATTGCACTTTTCGCATCAAAGTACGTTCATCTCTAGGAGACAGAATGCGTCTCCTTCCTGAGCAGTATGACGGCTGCGTGGTCCCATAGCGTTTATACTTGCGTACTATTGTTTGTACAGATGAACGTGGTACCTTCAGGCTTTTGGAAATTGCTCCCAATCAGACTTGTGGAGGTCTACAATTTTTTTCTGAGGTCTTGGCTGATTTCTTTTGATTTTTCCATGATGTCAAGCAAAGAGGCACTGAGTTTGAAGGTAGGCCTTGAAATACATCCACAGGTACACCTCCAATTGACTCAAATGATGTTAATTAGCCAATCAGAAGCTTCTAAAGCTATGACATAATTTTCTGGAATTTTCCAAGCTGTTTAAAGGCACAGTCAACTTAGTGTATGTAAACTTCTGACCCACTGGAATTGTTATACAGTGAATTATAAGTTAAATAATATGTCTGTAAACAATTGTTGGAAAAATGACTTGTGTCATGCACAAAGTAGATGTCCTAACCGACTTGCCAAAACTATAGTTTGTTAACAAGAAATTTGTGGTGTGGTTGAAAAACGAGTTTTAATGACTCCTGTATGTAAACTGTATGTAAACTTCCAACTTCAACTGTATATATGTATGTATATATTTTTTATATATATTAATATACAGTACCTGTCAAACGTTTGGACACACCTAATCATTCAAGGGTTTTTATTTATCTATACTATTTTTTACATTGTAGAATAAATA
Organism: Salmo trutta; assembly: GCF_901001165.1. Taxonomy (NCBI): domain Eukaryota; kingdom Metazoa; phylum Chordata; class Actinopteri; order Salmoniformes; family Salmonidae; genus Salmo; species Salmo trutta. The sequence continues at coordinate 35,427 of NW_021822511.1, forward strand.
ACACATATGGAATCATGTAGTAACCAAATCAAAATATAATTTATAATTTGAGTTTCTACAAAGTAGCCACCCTTTGCCTTGATGACAGCTTTGCAAACTCTTGACATTCTCTCAACCAGCTTCATGAGGAATGCTTTTCCTTACAATCTTGAAGGAGTTCCCATATATGCTGAGCACTTGTTGACTGCTTTTCCTTCACTCTGCGGTCCAACTCATCCAAAACAATCTCAATTGGGTTGAGGTCGGGGGATTTTGGAGGCCAGGTCATCTGATGCAGCACCATCACTCTCCTACTTGGTCAAATAGCCCTTACACAACCTGAGGGTGTGTTTTGGGTCATTGTCCTGTTGAAAAACAAATATATTATATTCCCACTAATGGCAGATGGGATGGCATATCACTGCAGAATTCTGTGGTAGCGATGCTGGTTAAGTGTGCCTTGAATTCTAAATAAATGACTGACAGTGTCACCAACAAAGCACCCTCACACCATCCCACCTTCTCCTCCATGTTTCACGGTTTGATGGTTTTTGCGACTGCAGCTGAAGAAACTTTCAAAGTTCTTGACATTTTCCGGACTGACTGACCGTCATGTCTGAAAGTAATGATGAACTGCCGTTTCTCTTTGCTTATTTGAGGTGTTCTTGTCATGATATGGACTTGGTTGTTTACCAAATGTATTTTATCTTTATTTAACTAGACAATTCAGTTAAGAAGAAATTATTATTAACAATGATGGCCTAGGAACAGTGGGTTATTAACTGCCTTGTTCAGGGGCAGAACGACAGATTTTTACCTTGTCTGCTCGGGGATTCGATCTTGCAACCTTTCGTTTACTAGTCCAACGCTCTAACCACTAGGCTACATGCCACCACAAAATAATGTATACCACCCCTACCTTGTCACAACACAACTAATAGGCTCAAATGCATTAATAAGGAAAGAAATTCCACAAATTAACTTTTAACAAGGCACACCTGTTAATTGAAGTGCATTCCAGGACTACCTCATGCAGCTGGTTGAGAGAATGCCAAGAGTGTGCAAAGCTGTCATCAAGGCAAAGGGTGGCTACTTTGAAGAATCTCAAATTTGATTTGTTTAATACTTTTTTGGTTACTACATGATTCCACATGATGTCTTCACTATTTTCTACAAGGTAGAAAATAGTAAAAATAAAGAAAAACCTTGGAAGAGACAGAGAGAGAAAGAGAGCGAGCGAGAGAGAGAGGCAACAGTGCACAGTTGTAAAGCATACTTCAAGACAATGGGGCAAAAGAGGCCACCTCTGCCACACTGACTGTAAATCTTCCACTTTTCATTGTTTTATTTTTTATTTCAACTTTATTTAACTAGGCAAGTCAGGTCAGAACAAATTCTTATTTAAAATGGCAGCCTAGGAACAGTGGGTTAACTGCCTTGTTCCGGGGCAGAACGACAGATTTTTTACCTTGTCAGCTGAGGGATTCAATCTAGCAACCTTACTGGCCCATTGCTCTAACCACTAGGTTACCTGCCGACCCAGGTAATACTGTGTGAACGCTGGACATTGCTCTAACCACTAGGTTACCTGCCGCCCCAGGTGATACTGTGTGAACGCTGGACATTGCTCTAACCACTAGGTTACCTGCCGACCCAGGTAATACTGTGTGAACGCTGGACATTGCTCTAACCACTAGGTTACCTGCCGCCCCAGGTGATACTGTGTGAACGCTGGACATTGCTCTAACCACTAGGTTACCTGCCGCCCCAGGTGATACTGTGTGAACGCTGGACATTGCTCTAACCACTAGGTTACCTGCCGCCCCAGGTGATACTGTGTGAACGCTGGACATTGCTCTAACCACTAGGTTACCTGCCGCCCCAGGTAATACTGTGTGAACGCTGGACATTGCTCTAACCACTAGGTTACCTGCCGCCCCAGGTGATACTGTGTGAACGCTGGACATTGCTCTAACCACTAGGTTACCTGCCGCCCCAGGTGATACTGTGTGAACGCTGGACATTGCTCTAACCACTAGGTTACCTGCCGCCCCAGGTGATACTGTGTGAACGCTGGACATTGCTCTAACCACTAGGTTACCTGCCGCCCCAGGTAATACTGTGTGAACGCTGGACATTGCTCTAACCACTAGGTTACCTGCCGCCCCAGGTGATACTGTGTGAACGCTGGACATTGCTCTAACCACTAGGTTACCTGCCGCCCCAGGTGATACTGTGTGAACGCTGGACATTGCTCTAACCACTAGGTTACCTGCCGCCCCAGGTGATACTGTGTGAACGCTGGACATTGCTCTAACCCCTAGGTTACCTGCCGACCCAGGTAATACTGTGTGAACGCTGGACATTGCTCTAACCCCTAGGTTACCTGCCGCCCCAGGTGATACTGTGTGAACGCTGGACATTGCTCTAACCACTAGGTTACCTGCCTCCCCAGGTAATACTGTGTGAACGCTGGACATTGCTCTAACCACTAGGTTACCTGCCGCCCCAGGTGATACTGTGTGAACGCTGGACATTGCTCTAACCACTAGGTTACCTGCCGCCCCAGGTAATACTGTGTGAACGCTGGACATTGCTCTAACCACTAGGTTACCTGCCGCCCCAGGTGATACTGTGTGAACGCTGGACATTGCTCTAACCACTAGGTTACCTGCCGCCCCAGGTAATACTGTGTGAACGCTGGACATTGCTCTAACCACTAGGTTACCTGCCGCCCCAGGTGATACTGTGTGAACGCTGGACATTGCTCTAACCACTAGGTTACCTGCCGCCCCAGGTGATACTGTGTGAACGCTGGACATTGCTCTAACCACTAGGTTACCTGCCTCCCCAGGTAATACTGTGTGAACGCTGGACATTGGCAGTAAAGGTTCATAAGCGCACAGATGTTGGATCAATATAATTATTATTCCTCTACAGCCTTTTGCCTTTTGGTAGGCTGTCATTGTATATAACAATTTTGTTTTTAACTGACTTGTCTAGTTGAATAAAGGTTAAACAATAAAAAATACACTTTCTCTACTGTGCTTGTTTTGCTGCGGTCGACAGTCACGCATGTGAGACATCAACCCGTCAGCGAGGAAACGTGGGCCCTGATCCCGCCGTTAAATACAGGTAACAGAGGTCACATCACTATGCCACCTCCTAATTCACAATAATTCAATCCTGTGTTTTGTCCTCTGTCTCCCCTTGAAATATTCATGCATAGGTTAGAGTAGCAGGGTTGAACGAGGGGCTATCATTATCACTGCCAATTTCTCTGCCATTTCCTACAACGAGGCACAGATGCGGACCCCGGTTAAAAGCAGATTAAAAGTGACACTAATTATAATAAGACTTGTGTTATATAACTTGGATGCTCAGGTGAATCCCCCTGCCGCTCCTAGGTGGTGATAGACCCTGTCACTTTTGTTTAGAGGCCGAATTACAAAAAGAAAGAGCCTTCTCTCTCTCTCTCTCTTTCTCCCTCTTTCTCTCTTCTCATCTGTCTGTTGTGTGCCGAGGCCTGGTGCCAAATTGGCTTCAGATTCAGACACAGCTACATCCTATTTTTTTTTTTAAATTTAATTGAAGTGCTAATGAATTCGTGGGCTGTGATTGCCACAGTCCTGCAAACAGCACAAGTGCTTTGAGCTTGATGGAGACAGAGACCCCGGAGAGATATGAGGGGTTAATCACGTAACCTTTTCTCTTTTCCAAGCCTCTCTGGCCTCTGCTACAGCGCCCAGCCTCAAACCCACATGGCTCTGTTCTGCTACAGATCTGCATTTATTTTCCCTGCCTCCCGAGGACCACTGGGAGCGTTCGGACAAACTGTGCTAATGTCCAAAATGTGAAAGTAAAGATGGTGCACATTAAGGACTGAAAGTACACAGAATTAACCTGGTCAACCTGCCTCCTTAGAAGACATTACACCCCTGAGACAAACAGACAGAGAGCGAGATGGAGAGAGAGAGGAAGGAAAAACACAACATGAAGGATAGAGATGGAGAGAGAGAGGAGGAGGGAAAAACACAACATGAAGGATAGAGATGGAGAGAGAGAGAGAGGAGGGAAAAACACAACATGAAGGATAGAGATGGAGAGAGAGAGAGAGGAGGGAAAAACACAACATGAAGGATAGAGATGGAGAGAGAGAGAGGAGGGAAAAACACAACATGAAGGATAGAGATGGAGAGAGAGAGGAGGTAAAAACACAACATGAAGCATAGAGATGGAGAGAGAGAGAGGAGGGAAAACACAACATGAAGGATAGAGATGGAGAGAGAGAGAGAGGTAAAAACACAACATGAAGGATAGAGATGGAGAGAGAGAGAGGAGGGAAAAAACAACAACATGAAGGATACGAGAGATGGAGGAGAGAGAGGAGGGAAAAACACAACATGAAGGATAGAGATGGAGAGAGAGAGAGGAGGGAAAAACAACATGAACGGATAGAGATGGAGAGAGAGAGGGGAAAAAACACAACATGAAGGATAGAGATGGAGAGAGAGAGAGAGGAGGGAAAACCACAACATGAAGGATAGAGATGGAGAGAGAGAGGAGGTAAAAACACAACATGAAGCATAGAGATGGAGAGAGAGAGAGTGGAGGGAAAACCACAACATGAAGGATAGAGATGGAGAGAGAGAGGAGGTAAAACACACATGAAGCATAGAGATGGAGAGAGAGAGAGAGGAGGGAAAACCACAACATGAAGGATAGAGATGGAGAGAGAGAGAGGAGGGAAAAACACAACATGAAGGATAGAGATGGAGAGAGAGAGAGGAGGTAAAAACACAACATGAAGGATAGAGATGGAGAGAGAGGAGGAGGGAAAACACAACATGAAGGATAGAGATGGAGAGAGAGAGGAGGGAAAAACACAACATGAAGCATAGAGATGGAGAGAGAGAGAGAGGAGGGAAAACACAACATGAAGCATAGAGATGGAGAGAGAATTATATCCGCTCACTCCTTCACGTTAAACAGGATAGTGGCATCCCCTTATAAGAGATCGTATGTTATTATGGATATGAATGACACATAGGTAGGGTTGCAAAGGGTGGGTGTACTAGTTTACCAGTAAACTACCAGAATGTTTTGTATCGTTTCCAGGATTTTATGTAGTTTATCACAAAAACATCTAGTGGCCATTTTGGATAATTCAGATTGTCAAAGGTGTCTGTAATAATCTCTGGCGCTCTGTGTGGCCTTGTCAAATGTAAAATATGGGAAACAATTGAAGAAGATGATTTAAAAATTTAAAAATAGAACGTCAAGCTGTTAAACATTATTAAAAACGATCAACTTAGAGAATACCATTGGTTCTTAATAAAAGGATTTCAGATTTCTTTTTTACAAACATTTTTTTTTATCAATATATATTTGTTCTCAATGTTTTGGCATCAAACTGGAGGCAGTAGTGAAAAAAGTTGAATTTGCAAAGTTAATTGAAAATAATGCATTCTTAATTAGATGCTTGTCTCATGAATTAGGCTATTTTCTATTGAACCATTCATTCTACTGTATCTACTAGAAACTAGTGGACAATATGGACAAAGATATAATAAATTAATACTGTACAATATATGAATAAAACATTTCACAAGTTATTCAAGTAAATATTACAAAAGTTATGATAGATTTCTACAGATTTTCTGTTAATTCCCAAATTTCCTGAAGATTCCGGTAACTTTGGCAAATTACAGGTACCTTTGCAACCCCATCATGTCACAGATGGGAAGTTTAAAACACAATACAGGTGGCTGATGGTTATAAAAAGCAGACATGAACATTATAATCTAATTGTATGGTTGTGATTGACTACTTAGCCTGCCGCCTTTAATGTATCCTGTCCTTCCCTATTCCTCTGAGTACTAAGGATGTAGTCCTATCCTGTCCTATAGGAACTGAGGATGTGGTCTTATCCTGTCCTATAGGAACTAAAGATGTAGTCTTATCCTGTCCTATAGGTACTGAGGATGTAGTCTTATCCTGTCCTATAGGAACTAAAGATGTAGTCTTATCCTGTCCTGTAGGAACTAAAGATGTAGTCTTATCCTGTCCTGTAGGAACTAAAGATGTAGTCTTATCCTGTCCTATAGGTACTAAAGATGTAGTCTTATCCTGTCCTATAGGAACTAAAGATGTAGTCTTATCCTGTCCTATAGGTACTGAGGATGTGGTCCTGTCCTGTCCTATAGGAACTGAGGATGTGGTCCTGTCCTGTCCTATAGGAACTGAGGATGTGGTCCTGTCCTGTCCTATAGGAACTGAGGATGTAGTCCTGTCCTGTCCTATAGGTACTGAGGATGTGGTCCTGTCCTGTCCTATAGGAACTGAGGATGTGGTCCTGTCCTGTCCTATAGGAACTGAGGATGTGGTCCTGTCCTGTCCTGTAGGTACTGAGGATGTGGTCCTGTCCTGTCCTACAGGTACTAAAGATGTAGTCTTATCCTGTCCTATAGGAACTAAAGATGTAGTCTTATCCTGTCCTATAGGAACTAACGATGTAGTCTTATCCTGTCCTACAGGTAATGAGGATGTGGTCCTATCCTTTCCTATGGGTACTAAGTAATCCTCTGTCCTGCAACAGGCCCAGTAATACTTAACAGAGGTCTTGGCACATGACCTAGGTGATCACAGGTCCAAGACCATTACTCAACACTGTTGTACCCCGTGACAGAAGGACAGAGCAGTGTTGACTCAGTTTAACCTGTGTAAGAGAAACATCTGTGAAACACTGTCCTGTTCAGAGCTGTAGATGGCATGTTTAGCCCTGTTAATGAGCAGGTCATTAATTTCACATTTATAAAAGAGGAGAGGAGATGGATGGAGCAATTTAGAGGTCTATTAGTTCTGGAGGGCTGGAAGGCTGGAGGAATGGAGGAATGGAGGAATGGGGGGATGGAGGGATGGGGGGATGGAGGGATGGAGGGATGGAGGGATGGAGGAATGGGGGAATGGAGGGATGGAGGGATGGAGGAATGGAGGAATGGGGGGATGGGGGCTGGAGAGATGGAGGAATGGGGGAATGGAGGAATGGGGGAATGGAGGGATGGGGGGATGGGGGGATGGGGGGATGGGGGCTGGAGAGATGGAGGAATGGGGGAATGGAGGAATGGAGGGATGGGGGCTGGAGAGATGGAGGAATGGGGGAATGGAGGAATGGAGGGATGGGGGCTGGAGAGATGGAGGAATGGGGGAATGGAGGAATGGAGGGATGGAGGGATGGAGGGATGGAGGAATGGAGGAATGGGGGGCTGGAGAGATGGAGGGACTGGGGAATGGAGGGCTGGAGGGATGGAGGGATGGGGAATGGAGGAATGGGGGAATGGAGGGACGGAGGGACGGAGGGCTGGATGGATGGAGGGACGGTGGGACGGAGGGACGGAGGCATGGAGGGCTGGAGGGCTGTAGGGCTGGAGGCATGGAGGGATGGAGGGACGGAGGGATGGAGGGACGGAGGGATGGAGGGACGGTGGCATGGAGGGACCGAGGCATGGAGGGACCGAGGCATGGAGGGCTGGAGGCATGGAGGGGCTGGAGGCATGGAAGGCTGGAGGGATGGAGGGATGGAGGGATGGAGGGATGGGGGATGGTTGGATGGAGGAGAGTCCAGACTAAAGTCAATTAAAGCTCTGGAAACATTAGCTTTGGTTACTGTTTGAAGACCTCTTCCTGTCTTTACTTTGACCAGGGGCTTCTTGTGATTGTTTATTAAAGGTTCAATGCAGACATTTTTATCTCAATATCAAATAATTTCTAGGGAACAATTAAGTACCAATTATAATTGCTAAAAAGAAACAAAAATAGCTTCTTAGCAGAAAGCAATTTCTCAAGCAAGGATTATGCTAGGACTGTCTTGGAGGAGGCTAATGGGAGGGATATATAACCTGAAAACTAGCTGTCATTGGCTGAGAAGTTTGGAACTCTCTTTGTTATGGATTTATTGACGTATACTGCCGGGTGATGTCGCCAGGCAGACCAAACTCCACCCATGCAAAACCAGCAGAAATTTCAGCCAGTCTTTTTCAAAGAAAGAAGACGAGTAGGCGGCCGGTACTTTGCAATGAACTTTAGTGAACTATTAACAGAATACATATACAAAATAATACATACAGGAGCAGTCAGCCCAGTACAACAGGACACACAACTGGAAGACGTTTTAACTACTAGAGTCTTCCTCATGGGGTCTTTTCCATCAGCTCTAACACTAAAAGGGGTCTAAGAGGGGTCTGAGGGGATTGAGGGGGCTGAGAGGGTTGAAAGGGTCTAACAGGGGGTCTAAGAGAGGGATGAGGGGGTCTAAGAGAGGGATGAGGGGGTCTAAGAGAGAGCCGAGGGGGTCTAAGAGAGGGCCGAGGGGGTCTAAGAGAGGGCCGAGGGTGTCTAAGAGAGGGCCGAGGGGGTCTAAGAGAGGGCCGAGGGGGTCTAAGAGAGGGCCGAGGGGCTCAAGAGAGGGCCGAGGGGCTCAAGAGAGGGATGAAGGGGTCTAAGAGAGGGATGAGGGGTCTAAGAGAGGGATGAGGGGTCTAAGAGAGGGATGAGGGGGTCTAAGAGGGGGATGAGGGGGTCTAAGAGGGGGCCGAGGGGGTCTAAGAGAGGGCCGAGGGGCTCTAAGAGAGGGCCGAGGGGGTCTAAGAGAGGGCCGAGGGGGTCTAAGAGAGGGCCGAGGGGGTCTAAGAGAGGGCCGAGGGGCTCTAAGAGAGGGCCGAGGGGCTCTAAGAGAGGGCCGAGGGGCTCTAAGAGAGGGGATGAGGGGTCTAAGAGAGGGCCGAGGGGGTCTAAGAGAGGATCGAGGGAGTCTAAGAGAGGGCCGAGGGGGTCTAAGAGAGGGCCGAGGGGCTCTAAGAGAGGGGCTGAGGGGTCTAAGAGGGGGTCTAAGAGGGGGCTGTGGGGGTCTAAGAGAGGGATGAGGGGGTCTAAGAGGGGGCTGTGGGGGTCTAAGACAGGGCTGAGGGTGTCAAAGAGAGAGCTGGGATTGTCTAATAGTGGGATGAGGGGGTCTAAGAGAGGGATGAGGGTGTCAAAGAGAGAGCTGGGATCGTCTAATAGTGGGATGAGGGGGTCTAAGAGAGGGATGAGGGTGTCAAAGAGAGAGCTGGGATCATCTAATAGTGGGATGAGGGGTCTAAGAGAGGGATGAGGGGGTCTAAGAGGGGGCTGAGCGGGTCTAAGAGGGGGCTGAGGGGGTCTAAGAGGGGGCTGAGGGGGTCTAAGAGAGGGCTGAGGGGGTCTAAAAGTGGGATGAGGGGGTTTAAGAGAGCTGGGGTGGTCTAAAAGTGGGATGAGGGGGTCTAAGAGAGAGCTGGAGTGGTCTAAAAGTGGGATGGGGGGTCTAAGAGAGGGATGAGGGGTCTAAGAGGGGGCTGTGGGGGTCTAAGAGAGGGATGAGGGGTCTAAGAGATGGCTGAGGGGGTCTAAGAGAGGGATGAGGGGTCTACGAGAGGGATGAGGGGGTATAAGAGAGGGGGGAGGGGGTATAAGAGAGGGGTGAGGGGGTATAAGAGAGGGGTGAGGGGGTCTAAGAGAGGGCCGAGGGGGTCTAAGAGAGGGCTGAGGGGGTCTAAAAGAGGGCTGAGGGTTTCTAAGAGAAGGATGAGGGGGTCTAAGAGAGGGGTGAGGGGTCTAAGAGATGGCTGAGGGGGTCTAAGAGAGAGATGAGGGGTCTACGAGAGGGATGAGGGGGTATAAGAGAGGGGTGAGGGGGTATAAGAGAGGGGTGAGGGGGTGAGGGGGTATAAGAGAGGGATGAGGGGGTATAAGAGAGGGGTGAGGGGGTATAAGAGAGGGGTGAGGGGGTATAAGAGATGGCTGAGGGAGTTGAGGGGCACAGGATATGACGTAAAAAGAACTCACCAATTCACATGTCCATCCAGCAGCCATTTCACCTTCTCTGAGATCTGAGGTGTGAAGGAAGATAGTGGGATTGTCTCCTCATTCCTCTATCCCTCTATCCCTCTATTCCTTCATCCCCCCATCCCTCCATCCATCCTTCTATCCTTCTATCCCTCGCTCCCTCCCCCCTTCCCTCCATCCCTCAATCTCTCCATCTCTCCATCTCTCTATCACTCCATCCCTCAATCCCTCAGTTCCTCCATCCCTCCATCCAACACCAGATAGGATTTATTTATTCATAGTCATACCATAGTCCCCTGACATGTCTTAATGCAGGCTGTGGTGCCACTGTAAGATTACTCTGTTTCTTCATCATCTCAATCCACTGCCTGCCTGTCTGTCTGTCTGTCTGTCTGTCTGTCTGTCTGTCTGTCTGTCTGTCTGTCTGTCTGTCTGTCTGTCTGTCTGTCTGTCTGTCTGTCTGTCTGTCTGTCTGTCTGTCTGTCTGTCTGTCTGTCTGTCTGTCTGTCTGTCTGTCTGTCTGTCTGTCTGTCTGTCTGTCTGTCTGTCTACACTGCTGCTGCTTGTTGCTGCTGCACCCTCAATATGCGTCCTAAATGACCAGACTCCATAAGGTAGTGCACTATATAGGGAATAGCGTGCTATATTGGGAATGGACTCAGTGGTAACATGTCAGATACAGGAAACAAGTTGTTTATGACTGCTACGATCCTCAGGAATACTTCCTGGTGAGAGAAACACAGACTCCATCATACTAACGGGAGCCAGAATCATTTGTGGATTCCTTGGATGGATGTCTGTGTTCCCTAGCAGACAACATACAGTATAAACTGGCTGGATGTCTGTGTTCCCTAGCAGACAACATACAGTATAAACTGGATGGATGTCTGTGTTCCCTAGCAGACAACATACAGTATAAACTGTCTGGATGTCTGTGTTCCCTAGCAGACAACATACAGTATAAACTAGATGGATGTCTGTGTTCCCTAGCAGACAACATACAGTATAAACTGGCTGGATGTCTGTGTTCCCTAGCAGACAACATACAGTATAAACTGGATGGATGTCTGTGTTCCCTAGCAGACAACATACAGTATAAACTGTCTGGATGTCTGTGTTCCCTAGCAGACAACATACAGTATAAACTGGCTGGATGTCTGTGTTCCCTAGCAGACAACATACAGTATAAACTGGATGGATGTCTGTGTTCCCTAGCAGACAACATACAGTATAAACTGTCTGGATGTCTGTGTTCCCTAGCAGACAACATACAGTATAAACTGGATGGATGTCTGTGTTCCCTAGCAGACAACATACAGTATAAACTAGATGGATGTCTGTTCCCTAGCAGACAACATACAGTATAAACTGTCTGGATGTCTATGTTCCCTAGCAGACAACATACAGTATAAACTAGATGGATGTCTGTTCCCTAGCAGACAACATACAGTATAAACTGGCTGGATGTCTGTGTCCCTAGCAGACAACATACAGTATAAACTAGATGGATGTCTGTGTTCCCTAGCAGACAACATACAGTATAAACTGGCTGGATGTCTGTTCCCTAGCAGACAACATACAGTATAAACTAGATGGATGTCTGTGTTCCCTAGCAGACAACATACAGTATAAACGGCTGGATGTCTGTTCCCTAGCAGACAACATACAGTATAAACTGGCTGGATGTCTGTGTTCCCTAGCAGACAACATACAGTATAAACTAGATGGATGTCTGTGTTCCCTAGCAGACAAACATACAGTATAAACTGGCTGGATGTCTGTGTTCCCTAGCAGACAACATACAGTAAAACTAGATGGATGTCTGTGTTCCCTAGCAGACAACATACAGTATAAACTGGATGGATGTCTGTGTTCCCTAGCAGACAACATACAGTATAAACTGGCTGGATGTCTGTGTTCCCTAGCAGACAACATACAGTAATAAACTGGCTGATGTCTTGTTCCCTAGGCAGAACAACATAATCGTAATAAACTGTCTGGAATGTCTGTGTTCCCTAGCAGACAACATACAGTATAAACTGGCTGAATGTCTGTGTTCCCTAGCAGACAACATACAGTATAAACTGGCTGGATATCTGTGTTCCCTACCAGACAACATACAGTATAAACTGGCTGGATGTCTGTGTTCCCTAGCAGACAACATACAGTATAAACTAGATGGATGTCTGTGTTCCCTAGCAGACAACATACAGTATAAACTGGCTGGATATCTGTGTTCCCTAGCAGACAACATACAGTATAAACTGGCTGGATGATCTGTGTTTCTCTACCAACAACATACAGTATAAACTAGATGGATGTCTGTGTTCCCTAGCAGACAACATACAGTATAAACTAGATGGATGTCTGTGTTCCCTAGCAGAACAACATACAGTATAAACTAGATGGATGTCTGTTCCCTAGCAGACAACATACAGTATAAACTGGCTGGATGTCTGTGTTCCCTAGCAGACAACATACAGTATAAACTGGCTGGATGTCTGTGTTCCCTAGCAGACAACATACAGTATAAACTGGCTGGATATCTGTGTTCCCTAGCAGACAACATACAGTATAAACTGTCTGGATGTCTGTGTTCCCTAGCAGACAACATACAGTATAAACTGTCTGGATGTCTGTGTTCCCTAGCAGACAACATACAGTATAAACTAGATGGATGTCTGTGTTCCCTAGCAGACAACATACAGTATAAACTGGCTGGATGTCTGTGTTCCCTAGCAGACAACATACAGTATAAACTGTCTGGATGTCTGTGTTCCCTAGCAGACAACATACAGTATAAACTGGCTGGATGTCTGTGTTCCCTAGCAGACAACATACAGTATAAACTAGATGGATGTCTGTGTTCCCTAGCAGACAACATACAGTATAAACTGGCTGGATGTCTTTGTTCCCTAGCAGACAACATACAGTATAAACTGGCTGGATGTCTGTGTTCCCTAGCAGACAACATACAGTATAAACTAGATGGATGTCTGTGTTCCCTAGCAGACAACATACAGTATAAACTGGCTGGATGTCTTTGTTCCCTAGCAGACAACATACAGTATAAACTGGCTGAATGTCTGTGTTCCCTAGCAGACAACATACAGTATAAACTGGCTGGATATCTGTGTTCCCTAGCAGACAACATACAGTATAAACTGGCTGGATGTCTGTGTTCCCTAGCAGACAACATACAGTATAAACTAGATGGATGTCTGTGTTCCCTAGCAGACAACATACAGTATAAACTGGCTGGATATCTGTGTTCCCTAGCAGACAACATACAGTATAAACTGGCTGGATATCTGTGTTCTCTACCAGACAACATACAGTATAAACTAGATGGATGTCTGTGTTCCCTAGCAGACAACATACAGTATAAACTAGATGGATGTCTGTGTTCCCTAGCAGACAACATACAGTATAAACTAGATGGATGTCTGTTCCCTAGCAGACAACATACAGTATAAACTGGCTGGATGTCTGTGTTCCCTAGCAGACAACATACAGTATAAACTGGCTGGATGTCTGTGTTCCCTAGCAGACAACATACAGTATAAACTGGCTGGATATCTGTGTTCCCTAGCAGACAACATACAGTATAAACTGGCTGGATGTCTGTGTTCCCTAGCAGACAACATACAGTATAAACTGTCTGGATGTCTGTGTTCCCTAGCAGACAACATACAGTATAAACTAGATGGATGTCTGTGTTCCCTAGCAGACAACATACAGTATAAACTGGCTGGATGTCTGTGTTCCCTAGCAGACAACATACAGTATAAACTGTCTGGATGTCTGTGTTCCCTAGCAGACAACATACAGTATAAACTGGCTGGATGTCTGTGTTCCCTAGCAGACAACATGCAGTATAAACTAGATGGATGTCTGTGTTCCCTAGCAGACAACATACAGTATAAACTGGCTGGATGTCTTTGTTCCCTAGCAGACAACATACAGTATAAACTGGCTGGATGTCTGTGTTCCCTAGCAGACAACATACAGTATAAACTAGATGGATGTCTGTGTTCCCTAGCAGACAACATACAGTATAAACTGGCTGGATGTCTGTGTTCCCTAGCAGACAACATACAGTATAAACTGGCTGGATGTCTGTGTTCCCTAGCAGACAACATACAGTATAAACTGGCTGGATGTCTGTGTTCCCTAGCAGACAACATACAGTATAAACTGGCTGGATGTCTGTGTTCCCTAGCAGACAACATACAGTATAAACTGGCTGGATGTCTGTGTTCACAGCCATTCACCTGCTAGTAATCATACCACTAACATTCAAGCTTGTTACTTGAGAATCACACACACACACACACACACACACACACACACACACACACACACACACCACACACACACACACACACACACACACACACACACACACACACACACCCCGTCCCCCTTTCCAGTGTAAGTGGACCACAGAATGTCACAATGCGGTTAAAGGGCTGAGAGGTTAAATCAGTGACCACTCTTTTGGCTCCGAACCTGGATCCTCTCTCTCTCTAAGTGAGAATCACCACGTCCCCTTTCTCCTCCGCTATGTGACGAGCACTCTCATAAACACTGGGGAATCGTCTGAGACCGCCCGCCTTCGTCCCACGCCAGACATGCACAGCTGTCAGATAAAAATCAATTGAATTTTAAAGGGCCTTAAAGTAAATATTTAATTCTTGCCTTGGGAACCAATTAAGTGAGTTATGTGAACTTTAGTGGTGATGGTTGAACTGGAAGTTGTGCTGGTGTGATGGTTGGTACCAGCTGGTTTGCTACAGGGATCAAGTGGGGAGGCTTACCAAATAGATGCAAATCTTTGGTGAGAACCGTCGGTTTCAATTACATATTGATGTTTTAAAGTGGCTCTGGCAGGAGAGAGTTGGAGCGGCCAAGGTGTGCCGAGCTACAGCGTTGCCTGCTAGCGTTGTTTACATTGCAGGTTTGTTGCTATTTGCTTTGTTGCTGATGCAACTCTCCTGGGTTAGAGAGCTGTGTTGGAGAATGATCACTGTGAGGAGAGGTTTAATAAACAGGTCTGAGAGTGTTCACTGTAAAGAGAGGTTTAATAAACAGGTCTGAGAGTGTTCACTGTGAGGAGAGGTTTAATAAACAGGTCTGAGAGTGTTCACTGTGAGGAGAGGTTTAATAAACAGGTCTGAGAGTGTTCACTGTGAGGAGAGGTTTAATAAACAGGTCTGAGAGTGTTCACTGTGAGGAGAGGTTTAATAAACAGGTCTGAGAGTGTTCACTGTGAGGAGAGGTTTAATAAACAGGTCTGAGAGTGTTCACTGTAAAGAGAGGTTTAATAAACAGGTCTGAGAGTGTTCACTGTGAGGAGAGGTTTAATAAACAGGTCTGAGAGTGTTCACTGTGAGGAGAGGTTTAATAAACAGGTCTGAGAGTGTTCACTGTGAGGAGAGGTTTAATAAACAGGTCTGAGAGTGTTCACTGTGAGGAGAGGTTTAATAAACAGGTCTGAGAGTGTTCACTGTGAGGAGAGGTTTAATAAACAGGTCTGAGAGTGTTCACTGTAAAAAGAGGTTTAATAAACAGGTCTGAGAGTGTTCACTGTAAAGAGAGCTTTAATAAACAGGTCTGAGAGTGTTCACTGTGAGGAGAGGTATATTAAACAGGTCTGAGAGTGTTCACTGTGAGGAGAGGTTTAATAAACAGGTCTGAGAGTGTTCACTGTGAGGAGAGGTTTAATTAACAGGTCTGAGAGTGTTCACTGTGAGGAGAGGTTTAATAAACAGGTCTGAGAGTGTTCACTGTAAAGAGAGGTTTAATAAACAGGTCTGAGAGTGTTCACTGTAAAGAGAGGTTTAATAAACAGGTCTGAGAGTGTTCACTGTGAGGAGAGGTTTAATAAACAGGTCTGAGAGTGTTCACTGTGAGGAGAGGTTTAATAAACAGGTCTGAGAGTGTTCACTGTGAGGAGAGGTTTAATAAACAGGTCTGAGAGTGTTCACTGTAAAGAGAGGTTTAATAAACAGGTCTGAGAGTGTTCACTGTGAGGAGAGGTTTAATAAACAGGTCTGAGAGTGTTCACTGTGAGGAGAGGTTTAATAAACAGGTCTGAGAGTGTTCACTGTGAGGAGAGGTTTAATAAACAGGTCTGAGAGTGTTCACTGTGAGGAGAGGTTTAATAAACAGGTCTGAGAGTGTTCACTGTGAGGAGAGGTTTAATAAACAGGTCTGAGAGTGTTCACTGTGAAGAGAGGTTTAATAAACAGGCCTGAGAGTGTTCACTGTAAAGAGAGGTTTAATAAACAGGTCTGAGAGTGTTCACTGTGAGGAGAGGTTTAATAAACAAGTCTGCCTCTTTCCTCCGTATTAAAGAGACCCTGAAGAACCACAAACAATGTAGGGAATATTCCACTAACAGATAAAGTTAATCACAGTCTTTATGTGTTACTATGTATTAGTGTGTTGCCAGTGTAGCAGAGTAATAAAATATATCCTGCTTTTATTTGTGTATTTCGTCAAAGTAATACTCAGCCTAAAGGAAGACATGGAGGAGACGTCTTTAAGGTCATTTACAGTCATCTATGAATATCTCAGAGTATCTGTTTATGCCGTATCCCATGACCCACCACTACACCTACCCATGCAAACACATGTCCCACCACGTATTTGTGTGTGTGTGTGTGTGTGTGTGTGTGTGTGTGTGTGTGTGTGTGTGTGTGTGTGTGTGTGTGTGTGTGTGTGTGTGTGTGTGTGTGTGTGTGCGTTGCTGTAGCAGTGTCACGCTAGCAGAAAGAGAGAGTGTGATTAATCGTGCCGTACACAGAGGCCCCCTGGCTATGCTCTGGGTGTCCTGGTGGAGCGACGGCACTCTCTCTACGTTGATCCACACACACACAAACACACACAAACACACACGAACACACACATGTACGCACACACACACACACACAAACACGAACACACACGAACACACACATGTACGCACACACACACACACACACAAACACACACGAACACACACATGTACGCACACACACACACACACACACACACAAACACGAACACACACGAACACACACATGTACGCACACACACACACATGCACGAACACACATGTACGCACACATGCACAAACACACACACACACACACAAACACACACGAACACACACATGTACGCACACACACACACACATGCACAAACACACAGAAGCGCACACACACATACCCCATTCCTCTTCCTTCACCCCCCAACACCCCTCCTCCTGTCTCTCTCACCCCGTCTGGGCTCTCCTGGGGCCTATCATTCCTCTCCCCTCTCCAAGGTCAGGAGGACCGGGCCGCGAGAGGCCAGCCACTCGCCATTCACACCTAAAATAACACAAAAGCATCTCTCCGTAGATAGCCCCACACGTTCCCTTTCGACCAAACAACAACTTGAACAACATTCAGTCCATACGTTAATAAAGGAGTATAACTGAAATGGATCCGCAGACAGAGCTGAGATGTCTGTGGAAAAAGTTCACAATTCAGGAAATCAAATGACTCAGTCATTTTAATTTCTTTCTAGTGATAAAAATGCAATATTGAATTGTAAAAGCGGTGAAAAAACTGTTTCTAAAAAAAAAAAAAATGTTTAAGTTTGCATTATTTTTTACAGGAGTAGGCTATTCACTATTGTAACATTGACTGTCCTTTCCTTACTGCACCACTTGTCAAAAGGAAGAGACGGCCGTACAGTACGACATACAGGCTGATGATTACCTTGCACAGAAGATATATCTGTTTCAGCTACTTTTCTCCTCAGAACCGACAGAAAAACTGAGTGAGAGAATCAACCGACACTCAGTTACAGTATCGACCTGTCACTTTACATGAACACCATCGGTGTAGTCAACCAAGGCGAACAGAGCAATCGTTTCTTCTCCTCTTGATGTCACTTAAAAGCTCCCGCTCTTCTCTTCTCGGGATACTTCTTCCTCGGAGGTATATGACTACGAGGCGATCTTTTAAAGCTGTCTGGGTAAAACGCCTCAGTTTGTTTTCTTTTCTCCACATCAGCAGCACGTCAGGCCAAAGCTTTTCATCTGGCATTTGACAACGCACAAAAAAGTAATGGGATAAAGGACTTTTATTTAACAAAGGGGGCGAATGGAGATTCTGTACAGACTCCACTTTCGGAAATGAAAGTTAGACGGAGAAACAAAGGGACTAAACCTACATTGATTACGGGATATACCATGAGGATCTGAGGGTTGTCTCAACGACGGAGAAACACCTGAAGAAGTACCTGTCTGACTGAGAGATGTAGGAGAGACACCTGAATAAATGTCTGTCTGACTGAGAGACATAGGAGAGACTCCTGACTGCCTGGCTGGGGCTCAGAGACATAGGAGAGACTCCTGACTGCCTGGCTGGTGCTCAGAGACATAGGAGAGACTCCTGACTGCCTGGCTGGTGCTCAGAGACATAGGAGAGACTCCTGACTGCCTGGCTGGGGCTCAGAGACATAGGAGAGACTCCTGACTGCCTGGCTGGTGCTCAGAGACATAGGAGAGACTCCTGACTGCCTGGCTGGGGCTCAGAGACATAGGAGAGACTCCTGACTGTCTGGCTCTGGCTGAGAGACATAGGAGACACTCCTGACTGTTTGGCTGGGTTTCAGAGACATAGGAGAGACTCCTGACTGTCTGGCTGGGGCTCAGAGACATAGGAGAGACTCCTGACTGCCTGGCTGGGGCTCAGAGACATAGGAGAGACTCCTGACTGCCTGGCTGGGGCTCAGAGACATAGGAGAGACTCCTGACTGCCTGGCTGGGGCTCAGAGACATAGGAGAGACTCCTGACTGCCTGGCTGGGGCTCAGAGACATAGGAGAGACTCCTGACTGCCTGGCTGGTGCTCAGAGAGACTCCTGACTGTCTGGCTGGGGCTCAGAGACATAGGAGAGACTCCTGACTGCCTGGCTGGGGCTCAGAGACATAGGAGAGACTCCTGACTGCCTGGCTGGTTCTCAGAGAGACTCCTGACTGCCTGGCTGGTGCTCAGAGAGACTCCTGACTGCCTGGCTGGGGCTCAGAGAGACTCCTGACTGCCTGGCTGGGGCTCAGAGAGACTCCTGACTGCCTGGCTGGGGCTCAGAGAGACTCCTGACTGCCTGGCTGGGGCTCAGAGAGACTCCTGACTACCTGGCTGGGGCTCAGAGACATAGGAGAGACTCCTGACTGCCTGGCTGGGGCTCAGAGACATAGGAGAGACTCCTGACTGCCTGGCTGGGGCTCAGAGACATAGGAGAGACTCCTGACTGCCTGGCTGGTGCTCAGAGAGACTCCTGACTGCCTGGCTGGTGCTCAGAGAGACTCCTGACTGCCTGGCTGGTGCTCAGAGAGACTCCTGACTGCCTGGCTGGTTCTCAGAGAGACTCCTGACTGCCTGGCTGGGGCTCAGAGAGACTCCTGACTGCCTGGCTGGTGCTCAGAGAGACTACTGACTGCCTGGCTGGTGCTCAGAGAGACTACTGACTGCCTGGCTGGTGCTCAGAGAGACTACTGACTGCCTGGCTGGTGCTCAGAGAGACTCCTGACTGCCTGGCTGGTGCTCAGAGAGACTCCTGACTGCCTGGCTGGGGCTCAGAGAGACTCCTGACTGCCTGGCTGGGGCTCAGAGAGACTCCTGACTACCTGGCTGGGGCTCAGAGACATAGGAGAGACTCCTGACTGCCTGGCTGGGGCTCAGAGACATAGGA